>NW_026902285.1:0-141143 GCF_033783945.1 Neopsephotus bourkii
ATAATAACAACTTGTTATCGGATGAAGCAGGTGAAACTCTGCATTGACAACAAGGAGCAAGGACTGAGGCTGACCAAATGCCTGCTACCACAACCAAGGGCAAGACTGGGTTGACCTCTATGTTTGCTACCAAGAAGAACCTTTAGCTCTGCTGGTGGTTGCAACCCAGCAGGTGTGGAGCGGTGGGGACACATGCATGCCAGACCTTGATGTGAAAGATGGCCTCCCCTGTTACCAGAGAGCCATACAGCAGAAAAAAGGGGCCGGCCCAGCAGCCTGTAGTTGGCAATATGTTGGAGATATGACCTAGCCCAAATCCCCTGCTCAAGTAGGGTCATCCAAAACATATATAAAACAAAAAGGGGGAAATGTGGAGACAGTGTTCTCACAGGAGAATGGACAATTGGTACATAAATCCTGAAAGATACAGGAAAGCCATAAGAAGCCTGAGGAGCTTAAACAAGCAAGATAAGAAGAAGCTGGAATTAACTGAGTTAATGAGAACTGGGGACTGTTGACAAGCTTTCGAGGTCAAGTTCTCACACCTGTGCTTAACCAATTATACGTTAGTCACTAAGGGTCTTCAAGACATGTATCCAATCATAATATGCCAAATCACTGTAAGTGCCTGTAAGAAATGGTATATAAGGGTTTAAGGCTTTGTAATAAATGGCTTTTGTTTGATCATATTGATCTGTGACTGGGTCCATATATTTTCTACAGCAGTGGGTCACTGTGGGTCCCTATGGGAGCTATGGGTCAATATGGGATGCTACGGGTCACTATGGGTGGTATGGGTCCCTATGGGTCACTATGGGATGCTATCGGTCACTAAAGGTGCTATGGGTCCTTGTGGGTGCTATGGGTCCCTATGGGTCACTATGGGATGCTATGGGGAGCTGTGGGTCACTATAGGGTGCTATGGGGTGCTATGCATGCTGTGGGTCCTTGTGGGTCCTTATGGGTCCTATGGGTTGCTGTGGGACACTATAAGTCACTAAAGGGTGCTGTGGGTCACTGTGGGGTGCTATAGGTAAATATGGGTGCTATGGGCCACTAGGGATGATGTGGGTCCTTATGGGTGCTATGGGATGCTGTGGGTCACTATGGGGTGATATGGGTCACTAGGGGGTGCTAGGGGTAAATATGGATGGTAGGGGTGCTATGAGCCACTATAGATGCTGTGGGTCACTATGGGTTGTAAGGGGTGCTTTGGGGTGCTGTGGATGCTACAGGTCTCTATGCGGCGCTGTTCACATTGGTCCCTATGAGAGGCGCTGTTCCATTGTTTTCTATGGGCTGTGCAGTTCCCATTGCTCCCTATGTTTGGCCTATGCTCCCACAGCCAAAGAGCCAGGAGGGAAAGCTGGTGCTGGGAAGCTTGAGCACACAGTCAGATTTCCAATGGTGCCACCATCATGGCTGTCACTCCTCACTTTCATACATAAAAGTCCATTTGAATCCAACCACCCTGGTGATCGATCTAGGCTGCCCAGCAACAGAATGAGTATTAAATGAATGTCTGGCTGCTGCTCTCACAGCCGAAGAGCCACGAGGGAAAGCTGGTGCTGGGAATATTCAGCCCACAGTGAGCTTTGCAAAGATGCCACTCACATTGCTGTCGCTCCTCAATTTCATACCTGAAAGTCCATTTGAATCCATCCTCTCCGGAGCTTGTTCTCGGCTGCCAAGCAGCACACTGAGTGAAGCATGAACTTTTGGCCTGTGCTCTCACAGCCAAAGAGCCAGGAGGGAAAGCTGGTGCTGGGAATCTTCAGCACACAGTCAGCTTTGCAAGGGTGCCACTATCATAGCTGTCGCTCCTCACTTTTGTACCAAAAAGTCCATTTGAATCCATCCTCTCCAAAGCTAGCTCTCAGCTGCCCAGCAGCACAGTCAGTGGAGCACAAATGTTTGGCCTCTGCTCACACAGCCAAAATAACATGAGGGAAAGATAGTGCTGGGAATCTTCAGCACACAGACAGCTTTGCAAGGGTGCCACTCACATTGCTGTCACTCCTCAATTTCATACTTAAAAGAATATTTGAATCCAACAACTACAGTGTCTCTCACGGCTGCCCAGGAGCACACTGAGTAGAGCACGAACGTCTGGCCTCTATTCCCACAGCTGAATAGCCAGGAGAGAAAGCTGGTGCTGGGAATCTTCAGCACACAGTCAGCTTTGCTACGGTGCAACTCGCATTACTATCGCTCCTTGATTTCCTTCCTAAAAGTCCAAATCCATCATTTACAGTTCATTTAAAAGTTCAAATCCATCATTTACAGAGCTTGATCTTGCCTGCCCAGCAGCACAGTGAGTAGAGCAAGAACATGTGTCCTCTGCTCCCACAGCTGAATAGCCAGAAGAGAAAGGTGGTGCTGGGAATCTTCAGCACACAGTCATCTTTGCAAGGGTGTCGCCATCATTGCTGTCACTCCTCACTTTCAAACCTAAAAGTCCTTTTGAACCCATTCTCTCTGGAGCTTCCTCTCGGCTGCCCAGCAGCACAGTGAGTGGAGCATGAACGTTTGGCCTCTGCTTCCACAGCCAAAGAGCCAGGAGGGAAATCTGGTGCTGGAAGTCTTCAACTCACAGTCAGCTTTGCAACAGCATCACCATCATTGCAGTTGCTCCTCACTTTCATACCTAAAAGTCCGTTTGAATCGTACCTCTTCAGAGCTTGCTCTCGGCTGCCCAGCAGTAGAGTGAGTAAACGTTTAGCCTCTGCTGCCACAGCTGAAGAGCCAGGAGTTAAAATTGCTGCTGGGAATCTTCAGCGAAGAGTGAGTTTTCCAACGGTACCACCATCATTGCAGTTGCTTCTCACTTTCCTACCTAAAAGTCCATTTGAATCCAACCTGTCCTGTGGTTGCTCTGGGCTTCGAGGAAGCACAGTGAGTGCAGCCTGAACGTTCGGCCTCTGCTCCCACAGCCAAAGAGCTAGGAATTGAAGCTGCTGCTCGGAATCTTCAGCACACTGAGAGCTTCCCAACGGTACCACCATCATTGCAGTTGCTCCTCACTTTCATACCTAAAAGACCATTTGCATTGTACCTCTCCAGAGATTGCTCTCTACTGCCCAGCAGCAGAGTGAGTGCAGCACGAATGTTTGGCCTCTGCTCCCAGAGCCACAGAGCGAGGAGCTAAAGCTGCTGCTGGGAATCTTCAGAATCTTCAGTGGGTTCTCCATGGAAATGCTAAGTTCTCCATGGAAATGCTAAATTCTCCATAGAAATGCTAAGTTCTTGGAAACACTAATTTTGCCAAGGAAATGGAAAGTTATCCATGGAAAAACTAAGCACTGCATGGAAACCTCAAATTCTCCATGGAAACGTTAGTTCTGTCAAGGTAAGGGAAGTTCTGCATGGAAACGCTCAGTTCTCCTTAGAAATGCCAATTTCTCCATGGAAAAGCTAAATTCTCCATGGAAACGCTAAATTCTCCATGGAAATGCTAAGTTTGCCATGGAAACAGAAAGGTCTTTGTGGAAACGAAAAATTCTCCATGGAAATGGTAAGTTCCCCATGGAAAGGCTAAATTCTCCATAGAAAAGCTAAATTCTCCATAGAAACGAAAGTTGTCCATGAAAACTGTAAGTTCTCCATGGAAACACTAAGTTGTCCATGGAAACAGTCAATTCTCCATGGAAACTCTAAGTTCTCCATGGAAACGCTAAATTATCCTTTGAAATGCTAAGTTCTCTGTGGAAATGATGTTCTCCATGGAAAATGTAAATTGTCCATGGAAACGCGAGTTCTCCATGGAAATGTTGAATTGCTCATGGAAACGCTAAGTTTCCATGGAAACAGTAAGTTCTACTTTTAAACACTAAGTTCTTCATGGAAACAAAATTCCTCATTGAAAACACTAAATTCTGCATGGAAAAGCTAAGTTCTCTATGGAAACGCAAAGTTCCCCATGGAAATGGTAAGTTCTCCTTGGAATCGCTACGTTCTTCTTGGAAACGCTAAATTCTCCATGGATATGCTAAATTCTATGTGCAAACACATAGTTCTCCATAGAAACGCTAACTTCTCCATGAAAAGGGTAAATTCTCCTTGGAAACGCGAAGTTCCCCATGGAAACGCTAAGATCCCCATGAAAAACACTAAGTTCTCAATGGAAATGCTAATTTCTCCATGGAAACAGTAAATTCTCCATGAAAACTCTTAAGTTCCATTTGGAAACGCGAAGTTCCCCATGGAAACGCTAAGATCCCCATGAAAAACACTAAGTTCCCCATGGAAATGCCAAGTTCTACATGGAAATTGTGTTTGCCATGGTGTCGTGGTTTAACCCATCCAGACAGCTTGTCCACTCACTCCCTCCCCCATTCTTGCCCTCCCCCACTCTCGGAGGGATGGAGAAGAGAAACAAAAAGAATGCAACTCCCACAGGCCGAGACAAGAACAGTTCAGCAACCAAGGCACAACACAAATCACCACTGCTACCACCAACAATAGCAATGATAAAGGAAATAACAAGGGAAGAGAACACAACACCTCATCACCAGGCGACTGAGAACTCGCCCCCCCCCCCCAGCCCAACCAAGCACCGACCCACACCTCCTCCAACCCCGCAGTCCCCCTGCCCCTCCGGGTAACTCCCAGCTACCTCCTGGGCATGACGCGCCATGGTATGGAACACCTCCCTGGTCAGCCTCGGTCAGGTGTCCCGTCTCTGCCTCCCCCCGGCCTCCCTCCTCCCTGGCAGAGCACGAGGCCCAGAAAAGTCCTTCGCCAAACCAAAACACCTTTTCCTTCAGCTCTGTTCCCAGCCCAAAAGTCAAAACACACCACTGCACCAGCTACCAAGAAAGAGAAAAATGACTGTTACTGCTAAACCCAGGACACATGGAAATGGAAAGTTCTCCATGGAAACACTAAGTTTTGCATGGAAACGCTATGTTGTCCATGGAAACGCTAAGTTCTTCATGGAAATGCTGAATTCTCCATGGAAACGCTATGTTCTCCGTGGAAATGCTAAGTTCTCCATGGAAACAGTAAGTTCTCCAGGGAAACAGTAAATTCTCTTTGGAAACGCTAAGTTCCCCATGAAAATACTAAGTTCTACATGAAAATGCTATACTGTCCTTTGAAGCAAAGTTCTCCATAGAAACACTCAGTTCTTCACAGAAATGCTAAGATTACCATGGAAACACGAAGTCCTCCATGGAAACGCTCAGTTCTCCATGGATATGCTATATTCTCCATGGAAAAATTAAGTTCCCCATGGAAACGCTAACTTCCCAATGGAAACAGTAAGTTTGCCATGGAAACGGAAAGTTCTCCGTGGAAACCCTAAGTTTTCCATGGAAAGGCTATGTTCCCCAAACGGAAAGTTCTCCGTGGAAACCCTAAGTTCTCCATGGAAAAGGTAAATTCTCTTTGGAAACACTAAGTTCCCAATGGAAAAGCTAAGATCCCCATGGAAACGCTAACTTCCCATGGAAACCATAAGTCCTCCATGGAAATGCTAAAATCTCCATGGAAACACTAAATTCTCCATGGAAATGCTAAGTTCTCCACGGCAGCGGTAAATTCTCCATGGAAAAGCTAATGTTGCCATGGAAATCGAAAGGTCTCTGTGGAAAAGCTAAGTTCTCCATGGAAATGCTATATTCTCAATGGAAATGGTAAGTTCTGCATGGAAAAGCTAAATTCTCTATGGAAACACTAAGATCTCCATGGAAACACTACGTTCTACAAGAAAACTAAGTTCTCCATTGAAATGCTACATTCTCTCTGGAAATGCTAAGTACTCCATGGTAACGCTACGTTCTCCATGTAAACGCTAAATTCTCCATGGAAACGGTTAGTTCTTCATGGAAACGCTAAGTTATCTATGGAAACGCTAACTTCTCCATGGAAACACTAAGTTCCACCTGGAAACGGTAAGTTCTCCACGGAAACACTATGTTCTCCATGGAAACACTAAACTCACCATGGAAACGATAAATTCTTGATAGATATGGTAAATTCTCCATGGAAACGATAAATTATTTATGTAAATGCTATTTTCTCCATGGAAACATTTATTTCGCAATGGAAACATCAAATTCTCCATGGAAATGGTAAGATCTACAAGGCAACGCTAAATTCGCCATGGAAAAGCTAAGTTCCCCATGGAAACTGTAAGTTCTACATGGAAACGCTAAATTCTCCTTGGACACGGTAAGTTCTTCATGGAAATGCTACATTCTCCAAGAGAACGGTAAATTCTCGTTGGAGATGCTACATTCTCCATGGAAACACTAAGATCCCTATGGAAACGCTAAGTTCTCAATGGAAACGCTAAGGTCTCCATGGTAATGATAAGTTCTCCACAGAAATGCTAAACTGTCCATGGAAACAGTAAGTTATCCATGGAAACACTAGATTCTCCATAGAAATGTTAAGTTCCCCATGGCAATGGTAAGTTCTCCATGGAAAACCTAAGTTCTCATTGGAAAGTTAAGTTCTCCATGGAAACGCTAAATTCTCTACAGGAATGTTAATTCTCCATGGAAACACTAATTTCTCCATGGAAACGCTAAATTCTCCATGGAACGCTAAGTTCTCAATGGAAAACGCTAAGTTCTCCATGGAAACTCTAAAATCACTGTGGAAACGCTGTCTGCCATGGAAACAGAAAGGTCTGTGTGGAAACGCTAAGTTCTTCATGGAAACACTGTATTCTCCGTGGAAATGCTTAGACCTTGTTGGAAATGCTAAGTTCTCCATGAAAACTCTAGGTTCATAACTGAAACGCTAAGCTCTCCATGGAAACGGTAACTTCTTTATGGAAACACTAAATTCCCCATGGAAACTCAAAGTTCCCAATGGAAACGGTATGTCCTCCATGGAAACGGTAAATTGTCCTTGGAAACGCTAAGTTCCCCGTGGAAATGCTAAATCCTCCATGGAAACGGGAAGTTCTTCATGGAAACACTAAATTCCCCATGGAAACTCAAAGTTCCCAATGGAAACGCTTGCTTCTCCATGAGAATGGAAAATTCTCCTTGGAAACGCTTAGTTCACCATGGAAACTCTAAGTTCCCCATGGAAATGCTGAGTTCTACATGGAAACGGTACGCTCTTCATGGAAATGTGAAGTTATCCACGGAAATGGTAAATTCCCAGTGGAAACGCTCATTTTTAAAGGGAACCGCTAAGTTACCCATGGAACCGTGAAGTTCTCCATGCAGATGCTAAATTCTCCCTGGAAACGCTCAATTCTCCATGGAAACGCTAAGTCCACCATGCAAAGGCTAAGTTCCCCATGGAAATGCTAAGTTTTCCATGGAAATGCAAATTTATGCATGGAAACAGTAAGTTCTCCATTTAAACACTAAGTTCTCCACGGGAACATTATGTTCTGCATGAAAACGGTGAATTCTCCATGGAAACGCTAAGTTTGCAATTCAAACCCTAAGTTCTCCATGGAAATGCTTAGTTCTCCATAGAAATGATAAGTTCTCCATGGAAAGGGCACGTTCTTCATGCAAACGCTACATTCTCCATGGAAACACTAAGTTCTCCTTGGAAACGGTAAATTAACCATGGAAACGGTAAATTTTCCATGTAAACGCTGATTTCCCCATGAAAACATTGATTTCCCAAAGGAAACATTAAATTCTCTATGGAAACAGTAAGTTCTCCATGGAAACGCTAAATTCCCCATGGAAACGGTAAGTTCTCCATGGAAACACTAAGCTCTCAATGAGAACGGTACATACTCCTTGGAAGCGCTATGTTCCCCATGGAAAGACTAAGATCCCTATAGAAACGCTAAGTTCTCCATGGAAACGCTAAGTTCTCCTTAGAAACGCAGAGTTCCACATGTCAATACTATGTTCTCCACGGAAAGGCTACGCTCTCTTTGGAAACGCTAAGTTCACCATGGAAACGCTAAGTTTGCCATGGAAACGCTAAATTCTCCTTGGAAAGGCTAAGTTCTCCATGGAAAGGCTAAATTCTCCACGGAAAAGTTAATTCTCCACGGAAAAGTTAATTCTCGATGGAAACGCTAAGTTCTCCATAGAAACGCTAAGTTCTCAATGGAAAACGCTAAGTTCTACATGGAAACTCTAAAATCACCATGGAAACGCTAAGTTTGCCATGGATACGGAAAGGTCTCCATGGAAAAGCTAAGTTCTTCATGGAAATGCTAAATTCTCCATGGAAACGCTTAGACCTTGTTGGAAATGCTAAGTTCTCCATGGAAACTCTAGGTTCATAATGGAAACGCTAAGCTCTCCATGGAAACGCTAAGTTCTCCGTGGAAAAGCTAACTTCTCCATGGAAATGCTAAGTTTGCAATTGAAACACTAAGTTCTCCATGGAAATGCTTAGTTCTCCATGCAAAGGATAAGTTCTCCATGGAAACACTAACCTCTCCATGGAAACGCTAAGTTCCCAATGGAAACGCTAAGTTATACTTGGAAATGCAAAGTTCCACATGACAATGGTAAGTTTTCCTTGGAAACCCTAAATTCCCCATGGAAGCGGTAAGTTCTCCATGGAAAGGCTAAGTTCTCCATGAGAACTGTAAATTATCCTTGGAAAGGCTATGTTCCCCATGGAAACACTAAGATCCCTATGGAAATGCTAAATTCTCCATGGAAACACTAAGTTCTCCATCGAAGCACTAAATTCTTCATTGAAACGCTATGTTTGCAATCCAAACTCTAAGTTCTCCATGGAAATACTTAGCTCTCCATGCAAACGATAAGTTCTCCGTGGAAATGCTAAATTCTCCATGGAAACACTAAGTTTCCCATGGAAACGCTAAGTTGTACTTGGAAATGCTAAGTTCCACATGAAAACCGTAAGTTCTCTGAGGAAACGCTAAATTCTCCATATAAATGGTAAGATCTTCAAAGAAACACTACATTCTCCATGGAAACGCTAAATTCTCCTTGGAAAGGGTATGTTCTCCATGGAAACACTAAATTCTCCATGGAAACACTAAATTCTCCATGGAAACCCTAAGTTCTCCATGGAAACACCAAATTCTCCATGGAAACGATAAATTATTTATGTAAATGCTATTTTCTCCATGGAAACATTTATTTCGCCATGGAAACATCAAATTCTCCATGGAAATGGTAAGTTCTACAAGACAACGCTAAATTCGCCATGGAAAAGCTAAGTTACCCATGGAAACTGTAAGTTCTACGTGGAAACGCTAAATTCTCCTTGGAAACAGTAAGTTCTTCATGGAAATGCTACATTCTCCAAGAGAACGGTAAATTCTCGTTGGAAATGGCTGAGAGATCTGGGTCCATTCATGATTAGAAGGCAGCTCAGGGGAGATCTTGTCATCATCTTCCAGTGGCTACAAAGAAGGAGACTCCCTTTTGACAAGAAATCACACAGAAAAGACAAGAGGTAATTGGTACAAGTTACTGCTGGGTAGATTCCAATTGGAAACATGAGGGAAATTTTTTCCTAGTCAGAAAAATCAGCCATTGGAATAATCTCCCCATGGAAGTGGTGGGCTCCCCAGCACTGGACACTGTTAAGATTTGGCTGGACAGAGTGCTGGAATATCTAGTCTAGGTCATGCTTTGCCTAGAAAGGTTGGACGAAATGACCCCTGAGGTCCCTTCCAGCCTGGGATTCTAGGATTCACAGGTAGAAAATAAGCTGTAGAGTCAAAAGCCCAAATAATCTGGTTGTGTTCAGTATGGCTTCAGCAGAGTGCTTTGAAAGGTAAACACAAGCCGTGTACGGCACAGAAACCTAGCCTAGAAAAAAATCTTCAGAAGCACAGACACTGTGTTATCATCCACCGATTAATTAACTTGGAAGTAGCAAAGTAACACCACCTCTTACCTGAAGTAGAAGGATGGACTAAAGAACAGGCTAAACAACAATTCTCCTGCAAAGTCTGGGGGATTGTAGGGTCTCAAGGCTCAGGTTGCATGGAGAAAGCAAACGGCTCAGATGCTTCCGAGACACATTTCCCACCACCACGGCTTAGCTTCCTCCTAACCATGATGTTAAAGTCACCCTATTAGACCACTTTCAGGACTTTTGATCAAAGTTCTACAGCCCCATATGCTTTCAAACCCCCACCCCAAAAAACAAGACAAGGCCAGGTTGTACAGGGCTTGGAGCAACCTGATCTAGTGGAAGGTGTCCCTGCCTGTGGTATGAGGTCAGAACTGGATGTTTTTTAAGGTCTCTTTCAACACAAACCAGCCTGAGATTCTATGATTCCTAGGGACTGTGGGGTACTTTTCCTCTCAGCAATAGGACTGTACTTTGTAATTGAAGGGTCTTTGGTACCACTTTGGTTGTAGGTTGAAGGAGGCTGTTTTCCTCAAGGATTTTTTTTATCACTGCAGCACTATCTGAGTAGTTATAGCATCATTCTCCTGTATGTATTGCATACATGGAAAGAAAATCAGTGCATAACCAAATCTGATATTCCCAAAATCAAACTGAAAAAAACCAAAGGTCACAAGATTTCATTAAATATTTTTCTTCTCAATGCTGTTAGGATTGCTGTTAGGACAGAACATGTAATGTGTTTTCAAACACATTTTTTTTAAGGCAGCAAATACAACCCCCTTTTAAGTGGTTTCCCATCAGGAAGGGGTGACGGTCAAGAAAGCTCATAAATTCTGCAAGTGTCCTAGGAAATTCAGCATTTCCGCCATGCACCATGTTGCACAGCCAGTCTTTTTCCCAGGAAGGTAAACTGTTCCCAAATTTTGATTCTGAAACTCACAGAAATTAAAACATTTTCATCAAACCTCTAAGTGCTTCTTTGTGGGTAAACTGCTTATTCATGTGAATAGACATTGTCTGCATATATACTAGAAAACTGTTTACTCTGCAGCACCCCAAACAAGGAGAGGATAAATGGTACTGCCAATTATGTCTAAAAAGAAAAATCATTTAGGCTGGCATAGAAATTGAAAAATAGTCTGGTTATCACACATTCTTTGGGAAACCTGGATATTTCAAACAAGTTGATAACAAATGGTATGTATCAGACAAAATACAGAAAACAAAAATCACACTGATAGACAATAAACATTTATTGATCTTTGGCTTTAGAAATCATTCTATTTTGGATATGGGAAATACTATACAAAATAATGGAAGATTGGTTCAATTTTTTTTTAAACCTAGATAAAAAACAGTCTATCATTTTACACTGCACAAATGCAAGGCATGCAGAGTACATGCTGGGACACTGAAGTACTATATGAGCATCCCCGCAGTAGACATCAAATGTCTGACACTTTACAAAGACAAGCAAGTTGGTGGGGCAGTTGATATACAGCACATATCAGTTTATCTTCCATTTGCTGTGGTATTACCATTACCAACTAGTAGATATAAATTTAATTTTAGCAATATGTACATTATAAAAACAGTATTAAACTATAGCATTTCAACAGAATGGGGGGAAAATAAAGTATAATTTCACTGTGCAAAATTTACTGACATTAGAGGGATTTAGGTGTTTAGATGACAAACTAATTCTTACCATTTTCACATTAATAAAATGCTGCCTGATACATGGTAACATTAAGCAAGACAGAACCAGCTTCTTAAATGCTCTACAGTAAAACAGGCAATTTCTTACAAAGAGAGTAAGGAAATGTTTAGTAAGCTTACTGGAGCAAGTTTTCCCCAAACTGTGTACTACATACAGTACAGATTGCTACAGCCATTTTTTAGAGCTGAAAGCTCAAAGTGCTTTTATAAGCCTCCCTCAGAGGATGGCTTCCTTTGGTAGATTTGAACCAGCAACACCATCTCCACTAAGCACTTCATGTTTAGGATGCATAATTAACTCAGGCGTAGGCACCTGCTGTTTCCTCACTGTTTTAATTTCCCTGCTGAACAAGACCAGGCAGGCTCCACCTCCAGCTCTTGCTGCCCTCAGAAGTAGCTGAAGGGTAAGGAAGGATGGTTTCACTGTTCAACACCCCAACAGCGGGTACTGGGTACAAGGCATTAGTTGTGACTTTTCCCTTGAAGCCTCTTTGCTCGGTGACAGCCAGCAGCGTTACAGTCCAGCTCTTCTGTGCTCTTTGTACCCCAAATCCATACAGATGCAGTGGACTTCAGTGCATCTGAGCTCAAGCAGAACCACTTACCTGACTGAAGTAACTCATGTGACTGCACAACTGGGGCACAGCTGACACCCAGGGTGTCACTACAAAACCTTGCTAACTAACAGTCAGCCCTTCTGTAACTGTTTAAGTCCTCTCTCTCAGGCATAAAAGAAAGCCTCGAGCACCTTTCCTGTGCAGAGAGGCTGAGTTGGGCTTGTTCAGCCTGGAGAAGACAAGGCTCCAGCAGGACCTTATAACAGTCTTCCAACACCTAAAGGGGCCGACAAGAAATCTGGAGACAAGCTTCTTACAGGGACCTCTAGGGACAGGACAAGGGGGAATGGCTTTAACCTGACAGAGGGGAGACCGAGATGAGATCTTAGGAAGTTCTTCCCTGTGAAGGTGATGAGGCACTGGCTGTGGCTCACAGCCACAGAAGCTGTAGCTGCCCCATCCCTGGTAGTGCTCAAGGCCAGGTTGGACAGGGCTTGGAGCAACCTTGTCTAGTGGAAGCAACCCTCTGCCGAACTGGATGAGCTTTAAGGTCCCTTCCAACCCAAACCATTCCATGGTTCTATGGTTATATGAAAACTGAATGCACAGGTCACAGTGGGGTGTCATATGCCAGTTAGGCGGTTGGCAAAGCTGTTACATAATTATCACAGTAATGGGAATGGAAAAGATGTCTTTAAAATCTTACTTGCCTCCAATATGTAATAACCCATAAACACACACATTCTAATGCCAAAACTAGTAAGTGTACAGCAAACCCCATATTAAGAGCTAGCAGGCCTTGCATTTTCTTTCCAAAAGTTAATACCCTATTATGCAGCAAAATCACCACAAATGTTTACACATGAAATTTAAAGCATGTGTTCTAGAGATCACCCACATTTAGGCACTTTAGTCAACAGTGTATAAAAAGAATGCAACATTACTGTAGGTTGTTTATTATTTGCAGTAGTTGTACCTAAGTATTATCTGCACCGACTAAGGAAAAGCAATCCCAAACACTAACCAACAAACGCTCACAAAGCCCCAGCCCAGAACAGAGCATATCCCCAGCATCTCCAACAAGTGCTGTGCTTTCCTGTTCACATATCCCGATGAACCCTTCAAGCATAAAGCAAATGGAACGATTTGTTTTGAATCAGCCACAGGTGATGCACCACCAGTCAGGGACACGCCAATACAACACAACAACCATCTGACACCATCTTCCCTGCGAAGCCTGACATTCTTAATACTTGTAAAGCCGCAACTACAAAAATCATATTTTAACAGTAATTTAGCAATAAGAGGAAGCTGGAATTTACATAAATAGCATCAGAGTCTTTCTCATTTGGCAAATACTGAATGAAGGGACGGAAGTCTTTTCTTCTTAGGTTTGCTCAAGAGCAGAATGTATAATGTGCTTTTCACTTAAAAAGACAAGAGACTATTAACAGAACAGCAACACTGAATTTATGTGTGTTCCCAGCAACAAAGAAACATAAAGTAAAATATTTACAGCTTGGAGGATGTTCCCTATGCAATTTGCAACCAGTCTACCTTATGAGAAATTTTAGGCTTAAATTATTTAATAGCATCTTTACATTAACATTTGCTCAAGTAAGTGGGAAGACCAAAACATAGATTCCTGTGATTGCTGTTACAGAGTATTTATGTATTCCTCCTAGAAGACCTTACATAGTGAAACATATGCAAGATTGTTACAAGGGGACAAAGGAATGACTGAAGAGAGAAAAAATAAACTGTTGGCACATCATGACATGGGTATGAACTGTATTTACGAAATAAAACTTGTGTTTTAATTTGTTCCAGGTTATTATAAAAAAATACTATAAATCCCCATTCTTGAAACTTAGAACATATACAGGAAGTAGATTTACAGTGAACAGAAGGAAAGAGAACGAGGTTCACCAGAAGCACAGATATTTTAAGCCAGGCTTTAAAAAATTCTTAGCAACATTATAAAATAGAAATGGCCTGCTACTGAGGAGGTTTGTAAAAAGCTACTCTCAAAACTCTACTGAAGTGTGTGTTTGCTTTATAAACAGCAGAGTCATACATATAAGCATGTTGTTGAGAGAAATGCTGTGAATTCAAATGAAAATCTGTGACTGATGTGTCATGTATGGAAAAAGTTTCACATATGGAAAAAGTTTGGCATTTACAGGTGGATTTCACCCTGCAATAAAAAACTGCATACTTGTTAATACTTCAGTCTGGACATCAAGTTTTACAACCAAAATTTAGTGTAAAAGTATTTGACATCTGCTTGCACTGACATTAATTAAAAAAAAAAAAAAAAAAATCCACAGTATCAAGATGAAACATAATTTCCATTAAAAACAGCACTGAAATCAAAGTTATAAAAAATACATATATACTGGCAGGCAAAACAATGTCCAGTGCAGCATTACTCTCCTGGCAGTCCACAGTGAAAGACTGGAAAAAGTGCAGCATATAGAGTTGTCAGTAAATCAGCCCTGAAATCTTGGCCTCATGATCTCACCCCCAGAAAAGGAAGACCTTTCAGCATGGTATTAGAAGGAGATGAGACATGCCATCTATCTCAGTGCACGCACTGCCAAAGCCACAAAACATGACAGACCTTCCTAAAGAAGAAATTGCACAAAAATCACTCTGAAGCACAGGCTGAGTGCTTTACATCAGCTTGCCTAACTAGACCAGACATCTGGCTCCAGCGCTTGCTGTCTAGATGCTCTTTAGAGTAATTATCAGTGAGGTCAAAATATTGCTCTTAGTTTACCATTTGGGATTTAGGCTGCAGATGCTGAAAATAACAGTCTTACATGCTCATAATGGTAAACATTCACATTTAAAATCTTATTTTGGATACAAGTGATCTGCTGTTGCCTTCCTCTCTTTCTATTGTGGCTGAGCAATAGCTCAAGACTTCTCCAGAACAACACATAATTTTCTTTGACCTCATTTTCATTGAACACTTCCATTTTCTCTGCGCATCTAATTCTTCAATATGAACTAAAACTTTCTGGTAACTTTGTAGTGACAAAATGAACTGTGGGGTTAAGTCTGGGGGTTTGTGGCAAACAAATAAATGTGCATAATGAGCTGTGTGACAAAGCGTGGAGCTTTTAATTTCTTCAAAATCTTCTCTGGAAAAACAAGCTAATGTTCAAAAGGGCTTTGAGAATAAAGAAGCATAAGACCTTTTGCCTTGTAGAGCCTTCCAACAGCTTTTAAGATTAGATGCTTTCAATTTTCTCTGTGGTATGTCCAAGACCTCAATCACCACAATTACCGTGACAAAGTACAAAACTTTTCATTATTCTTTTTAAGTCAGTTGACATTTCTGTACTTTGCAACTGTTTTACAGACTGAGGTTATGCTACCCAATTGTGCTGTTCACGTATCCTGGTGGCTTTTTTGTTTGTAGGTGTGTTTGGCTTTACAACCCACATAAGCATACATCTCTATTCATACATCTCACAGTACTTGTGACTCAAAGGAGAATTGTTATAGGAATGACTTTTCTAAAGCACATCCTTCTGTACAAAGATGTTCTTTTGCATCAATACTACTTGTTTATTTCCCCATCACTTCATCACTTGACTGTTATGCAAAAGAAGTCTGGAAGAACTAAAAACTGTGCAGCTAAAAATATCTCAAAACCTGGCAAATCCTGCAGCTTAAGAAAGTACCAAAACAGGACAAGCACTGCCTAAGAACACTGACTGCAAAGTGGAAGAAAAGGCTTGTTATAATCTATTCTCTTCTTAATCAACTCCTCTGAGCTCAGAAACAGCCCAAGGGTTATGTCTGGGCTTCCCCGAACTCGCTGGAAAACTTGGATTTATCACTACTTTTAATATTTTGTCTAAAGGGACTACCTAATAACAGTGCAGCGTTTGAACAATCATTACTAAGTTTTTTCATATTTCAGCTGAAATTCAAAGTTATTTAAACAAATTAAAGGAACTAATCCTTCAAAAACAGATTCATTAAACCAAATAGATTAATTTAAACCAAAACAATAAAAATCAAAATACAACCCTCAACTAATTTAGCCCAATCAGTTTTCTGTAGGGAATGCAAGGAAAAAGCTGTGGAGAGGAAAAAGAAATAAAGCTAACAGTCACATTACTGGAGTGAGAAAGCAACATCAGAATTAAGGACGAAATAAGGAAAGAAAGAAATGCTGATTCTCTGTCAAAGGCACCTTTCCTTCTAAAATCTCTCTGAAATTACTTAGGTAGTGGGAAAAAGTAAGACTAAATTTGTAAGAATACTGAATAAAAGCTACTAGGATTTCAGTAATGTTTAACCTGGTTTACATTTCTGCAAGATGATTCCTCCTCCCGGGCGCTGATAAAGTTACCTATGAAGAAATAACAGCATTTCCTTGCTGCTGTTTCGAAGGAACTTACAAAGAAGAGAGCAGATGCTGCTTTGAAGCTTACATGGAAGTCAGGACTATTAAGGTTGCTATTTTATTAAAGTCACTTTTGAGCACGTCATGTAGTTGTAAGGAAGCACTGCTCACAGTCACTGCAATATGCTCCCTCTCGTTTCACTGTCCCCTCACATTTCAAAGGCATTTTTTGCTATATTTTAGTTTTTAATAAGCCTCCTAGACCCATGTAAGGATTAAATGGATCCAAAGAAAGACCATCTCCCACTCAGATCAGACTGCCGACCAGGTCAGCCATTCTGCTCTGCAGAACAATGAAAGAGCAAGCACTCATCTCAAACTTACAACATCCAGGTGCCCATTTTTTACTGTGATCAGTGCGATATCCAGAGGAAGACAGCATGAGCTCTTACCAAAAGCTCTGTGAAGCTCAGCCATGCAAACAATCTTTGCTGGGTGCAACATAACTACAGCTCAGTTTTACTTACGAGCTTCCAAAATACCTATGCCAACAGAAACTTTGTTACTTAACATTATGTTGATGTCTTCTCCAGTATCCAAAGTTTACTCCCATCCTTCAGTTGCAACAATAGGTGAAAACTTCTCTATAGTAAGCTTCATCAGCCAAGTTCACTGTCAGAATCAAACTGCCCTATACCCCTTTATTTTCCTGAATAAAACAATAACATTAGATACCTAACTATAATTTAAAAGCTGACCTTATTAATTATGCTAGTAATGATACATCTCGAACTAACAGAAAGCGTGTCCAGTGTTGCTGGAGCTGTCAACATACGTCATTCTGTTCATCTGAAAGACATTTCCTAGGCATGTTTTGAGGTCTGAACCTATGATGTCAAGTATTTTTCTTTAGGTCAGCTGAAACAGTTAAGCCTTTGTCCCTGTTAATTATGAAAAGCTGGTGTGGAAAAACAAAACAAAACAACAACAAAAACCCCAAACAAAACAAAACAAAAAAAACAACCAAAGATTGCTGCACCAGTAGCACTGAAATACTACAATACAATGAAACCAGTAGACTCATGCAAGGTGTTCTCAGACATCCCCAATGCATGAGATAGGTACTAGCTGGTGTACAAAACTCTTTCTCTAGTATCAGTAAACACAATTTAATAAACTAATAAATAACTTAAAAGGCATTCAACATAGTAAGACTATTATCACCAGCTTAAATTGTTGATTTTCCACATTTCATTGAGTTTGTTTTTCCATATGGTAGGTTTGCTACATATTAAATAGTTAAGCTTTTCCATTTATAAATGCTTGTTGTATGCCAAAGCTGTATGCAAATTCAGGAGAAAAAGAACGATAACATCAAAACAGCTAGTATTAGTTAAAAATACCACTGACCTCTGCAAAGTATATTAACTTTTTTAAAAAGTTACTGCATATAAATCCCCACTCCTCTTTTGCAGTTAACAAAACATCTGAAAAATTGTCATTCTACTTTTTTTTGCAGTTTTTGCAATAGTTTTATACTTGGAATCTATCCCTCCAGTTAAGCAAAGCTTGTAAAGTTAATGCTTTGCTCCTCCTTCCTATAGCTGTTTTATTAAACAGAAAATCTGTTTCTGAAGCCAAGAGATACTGGTTATTACTATGTGACCAAGTTATCACAGATTAGAGTGGCAAAAGATGATGATCTGAGAGAGCAGAAATTTCAAGATTAAGAGTTTAAGTAGATCTTTTCTTCCCAAAGAGCCTAAGTTCTTTAGTATACCTAAGTACCTTTGAAAAGGCACCAAAAACAAATAGCCCTTTCAACTGAACTTTCAAAAAAAAAAAAAAAGAAAATAGATTTTTCATTTTTCACTTTAAAAGGGATCTTGAAATTACTAGGTACAGATACATCCCTCTCCCACAGCCCTGTAAGACACATTCAGTAATTTAAAATAAAGATTCCATATTATATAACTTCATATATATTATATATTTAATATATAATATATGCTTATATGTACACTGCACAGATACATACACTTTCAGTCAGCAGGATTAAACTATTTTGTTTTGAAATGTGTGATTGGTGTCACTCTTCTATTGTTTTGTGAATTCAATCGAATTTATCTATTACCTGAAAAGAAATTTAAAAGATCCAAATGGAATCTGTGGATCAATACTAGCACCGATACATACGGCCATTACTTTAAAATGACTGCAGGGACTGAAATAATATGTTTTTTATAACTCTTCTCTTACCACACAAGCATTCCTGCAAAACATTTAGGCAGCAATACCTGTCAGGCCCATACATCTATTCTTGTTAAATTTTATAGAACTTTCCTTACTGTAATATACAGCATCTCTTTTGTTCTGTTGGATTTTTTCATTTTTCACAGAGAAAAGTGATCAACAGTTATCCAACAGAATTTTTATTTTTTTTTTTAAATCCCCAATTTCCTTCCACTGTATGGCTCAGTTTCAAGATTTAATTGATAGGCAGCCACCACCACTATAACCAGTACCCTTCTGACACAGTTCAGTCACTGACTGTTGATGCTTAGAACACAAAGTTTTGAGGCTGGCTTGCTGTTTATGGAAACCAAGATACCCAGAGGTCATATCTTTTTGTCACCACCTGCCAAACAATAACATTACTGAGTCCCGATACTATAATTCAAATAGTTACCTACCATTTGGGTAACAAAAAATAACAAACCCAGTTGCGATTTTAGACATTATATGAATATTCACCCTGAGAACACAGAGGAAGTGTTTTAAAAAAATTCTGATATGTTTTCTCTTCATTTATAGTTCTTTTCACCTCTTCTTGGGCACCTGGGTTTGTATCTAGCAGTTGACTTCACATATCCTTTCTTGGTTGACCTGTTCAGGCGACAGTCAGGTACTGGTGATAGAAAAGCCCAAAAAGGCTTGTAGAAAAGAGGCAAGCAGCAATCCACCAGGTGAGGAAAGACAGGAGTCCCCGGAACAGGAGAGGAGTGAAAATATTCTTTAGGCTTCCCAAAGCCATTGTTATTTGTACTACAGTTACTTTCATCTTTCCATCAGCAGGTGGAGACTCAGAATAAACTGAATTGGGAAGCAGACTGTTTTCTACTGGAGTGTCAGAATTCAGCTCTGGGTAGATGCCCCAAGAATAATTACCTATTAAAAAGAAACAAGTAATACATTTCTGTAGGTTTAAATTCAAGTTCTGTTATTTCTATCACTTTATAGATCATCTTATATATATATTTTTCACACACACAAAACCAGAAGTTTTTATATCTTGGTAAATACTAACTGTATGTCATCCTGATCATACCAGTGAGCTATTAGGATTCATCTTACCTTTTGACAACCCAACATCCAGATGTGAGGATGTCACATTGTTGCCTTGGGACCCCTGTCAGTGTTGGGTATGATTCATCTTACTACATGTAGATGTCTACTCCAGAATGGGATGAATCAGAGCCTAATACAGCCTATCTCTTTCCATTGACATTTTGTAAAAAGAATGCCATGACTGCATGGTAGGCTGTGAAAGACATCCCCCACAAGAAAGAATTAAAAAAAAAGACCCCGAGAGCGACATCAGCTCTCCCAGCAATGAAATAAACCCCATATCTTACAATTTCCATTCAAATGTGTACTGAAGACTGAAAAGCTGAAAAAAAAAAAAATAAAATCCCTTAACAGCTGCTCATAAGGTTCAACCATCAATGCTTTATACAGCTCAGTTTTAAAATACTTTTTAAGAGACATTTCAACAGAAGAGCATTATTGGCTGTATTGCACAACTTCTCACAAATAAATCAAACAAATTAGCATATAATTGAAAGATGTCAAAAGCAGCAACAGAAAAGGATGGCTTAAATGCCATGCATCAGAATGCTTTATACTGCAGGGAACTACAGTAAATTTCTGTATTGCAGGTACCTGTACATTCTAATTTTCTTCAGTAAGCTGAAAACGCAAGAGCCCTGCATAGAACAGAACATATTTTTATTGATCCAATTTTGCTTACCTAGTGTTTTCAAGAGCAGAGTTGTGTGAAGGAGCATTACCAATGGTGCAACATACTGCAGTGCAATTACACAAAGATAATAGAATACCCGAGCCACCTGGGAAAACAGAGAAGAGTAACTCATGAGTTCAAGCTGATCAGAGCAAACCTTTATGAGCAAGTCTAAAAAAAAACCAAGCAATTTATTAAAGAGGGTATTTATGCATTAAAGCTGTTTTAAAAGTTTTCCAGCACATCTTGGCATGTGACAAATAGTCTTCAAAAGACCTACTGAAGAAACCCCTATAATGAACTCTAGTTTCAAGATATTTACAAATCTGAAAGAGTTGAGAGCAAATAATTAAAAGCATTAGTTCTGTTACAAGGAACAGAATTAATTTTACTTCTGCAAACTATGTATCACCATTCAAAGGGTCCCGTTTCAACACACCAGAATCAAGCTAAACACGTTTATATTTTTTAAGTCGCCAGTGATTTGCAAACTATTTCAAAAATGAAGTTGTAGTTACAGCCCAAAGCCTCGTGAAGCAAATAAAAGTTTGATTAATATTGCAGTCCTTTTTCAAAAGCGAAGTATTTTTAAGATTCCTGTGAGACATCAATATTTTAAAAACAAGATGACTTTTCATTAGTAGTTGATCAATAACAGCATTTAAATGGTCTTTATTTCAGGTATATGTTATGGTTCATTGAACTCCACTCAAATTTATCCCTCCCACTGCTCCCAATCTATACCATCTTTCTCAAAATTGTCACATTACATATTTTATGTAAGCTATTCACTTGAAAGACTAGACCAAATAAAGAATAAAAAGAGTCATAAAATCAATGGCAAGCAAGCAATGATATAAAGCTAACTGGACTTTAGAAAAGAACAGACTACAGAGTGGCAAAAAAGATGAAGGCAGAAATAACATTTATGGAAATCTCTCTAAAACCTCAAAGTGCTTTGTGATGAGCAAGCATTAAAAAAAAAAAAAAAAACAACAAACCTTACATGAGAAGAAAAGGTAGTAAGACACTGATAGAAGAAAAAACACCAGACAAAAAATATTGCAAGGAAATGGATGGAATAAGATAAAAAGAACAAATTTAAAAAGTAGTAATTCCCATAGGATGACAGATAGGAAAGACTTTACTGGCAGTTCCAAAAGAAGATAAAACAGACGTGGCTAATAAAACAAGACAGACAGGACTTCATTTAGTGTCTATGTCCTTCTCAAAGAGAAGTTATGAAGATACTCGATAAACAGATTCAAGACATGCCATATGGAGAAAATACTGGTTTATAGACAGGATGAAAGGTCCCAGAACTAGGGTTATGTACTTACAGCAATGAGCACAATTCTGTCCTAAACCAGGTTCTGCTACATATATTTCCTAACATTTTCCTGAAGCAATCTGCTAGCCACTGCATTTGCAAATAATTATTGCACAGTCCACTTACGACCTTCCGCTACTCAGTTAAGCCAAGGACAAGACTATAAGTAGTAGTGCCAATCTTAAGAGAGGAATCTTTGTTTTGTGGCAACTTGCCAATAACTTAAGACAACTGCATAATGTGTGATACTTCTCTGCACATTTTGGTTTGCAGAATTTCTCTGTGATAGTGCTTTTTTTTATAAGATACAGCCTAGGAAGCTTCATTCAGATTTCAGCTCTGGTGCCACAGAAGACACAAAAATTGGAACAAAGCATCTGTACAGACAGAGTACTCTGAATACATAACCTCAGTGCCACCATACTTACCATTTTCTGCAAATCAACCACACTTATTCTGCCAGCTTCCTTTTTCATCTGATCCACACTTTTCTGGGCTAAATTCAGATAGGCCTGTAAATGATGGCGTATCATACCTAACCGTAAAGCACACAACAGGATTACAATCCACAGCCTGACAGTGTCAAAAGTATCTTCTGACATCCTGTGGATTAAAAAAAAACAAAAAGGTAAAATCTGTTTTCCACTTACTGATACAGTTATTTGTATCAACTGTAAAGGAATCTTGAAGCACATTGTCAAAAATTCTTAATATACAATCTACAGTTATGTTCACATGCAAGTAGGATTCACTTTTGCCCTCCAATTCTCTCTTTACTGCTGCTTCTTAGTAGCCCTGTTACAGCATTAAATCCACATTAGTATCCATTTGTCTGTGAACAAGAGCAGCTCTTACAGGCTTAAATTCTGAGTAATGAAAATATGATGCTAACATACAAGCTCGCTCAGATAATTACAGGGTTTGAGACACACAGTTCTGGATAGCAAATGTGCACTTCAGTTGCCTTAGATACCCTGCTATAGCACAGCCCGCCTTTCAAATAAACTGAGGAACACCTTAGAAGCATCTCATAAGCTTAGCAAGCCATAAGTGTCAGGCAATCGTATCTGTTTGCATACTACTATTCTGAATTATCTAGACTAATAGTGATAATGACTATCACCTATGCTACTGATACTATATTTATTGCAGATACCACTCTTCCTGAAAATTCCTTTCCCTTCTATTTTTTAAATATTTCAGCTATCAATTTCATATGCATTTCATCTACACATGCATCTGAAGACAAATCACTGGGATCCATTCTCATGCTGGTGTATCTTGACTGCCTTCAGTGAAACCACTCTTCCCCTGCATCAACACGTACAATACAAGGTTCCAGAAAGTGACAGTGAGGTGGTATTCCATCCCTAGGGAGAAAACTACTGCTGCCAACAAGATGTCGAAGACAGCATTTTGGGAACCACCACCTTAAAATTCAACATTCTGCAACTAATTCTCATTCTTCCAAAATAATCAGCTCTCCAGATCTCAGCTGCAACCTCCACAAGACCTTTGACAGCAGATACTATTAAATTTTAAGTCTTTCATGTTTCTATGATTTCCACAGGACACTACTCAGACTTACAGTTTTGCTCTCAATACCCCAGAAAAATTTTTTAAAGGGAATCTTACAAAGGGATGCTCTCTTTGCCCAAAGGTGGGTTCATAATGTAGTCCTTAGTGATTGGTTTTACCCACAGTAGAACCATAAATAAAGGTGCCAAGAAGTTTATATGTAGCAATGTTCTGAAAGAAATAAAAAGGGGGGGGGGGGGGGAAAGGGGAAGTTATTAAACACAAACAATTACCATACTGTTGAAAGTGGGGGGTACAGATTGAAAAGGAGAAATCCAAATTTTAAAATAGGTAAGAAGAAGTTAAATAAGATTACTTCCCTGTTCTATAGGTACGAATTACATCTCAACAAATCAGTAATACTACATACTGTGAAATCACACTGGCTGTGGCTTTAAAAAAGTGCTCTTAGCATATCTGAAAACCTGACTTATTCTAAACAATCTAACCAAAAGAGCTGCCTGCATTAAGCCACATGACAGAAAAGACAGTTGCCGAAAAATTCCATGTGATGGCATAACATCAAATTGCACTAGCTAATCGCAGCTTTAGAGAGTTAGCATCTCAGATAATTATGATCAGATATATTAAAAATATACTCTTATAATATTTTTTAATTAAAAAATATACTCAGATTAATTTTCATTATTGACAGAGACCAAAGGAAACAGATTTCAGAGGTCAATTTTCCATTTTATCATAGTAATGAAGTTTTTTTACTTAGTAACCTTGACTAAAGGAAACTTGTACTTACATTCAACTAGATATTCAAACAAAACAAATAAAAAAAAAAAAGCACAGCTATTCCATTTTAGAACCATTGTACAAAACTGCAGTGTCAATGTAAAAGCAGAGTAGTACTCTCTTGCAATCTCTGAGCACAAAACAAACAGCAGAATTTTAAAAAAGGAGGTAGTTTTCCGGATTTTTTTTTTCCAGAATCCTTCTTCATCTCCAAACCCCATATCCCAATCATTTTTCATTACTAGAATCAAACTAAAAGAGTTGAAGACTTCAGTGCTGTAGATCTGGTGGTTTTGCTAGTGCAGTGCTTCCTCACTAACAGAATCAGCTTGTCTCTACTTCCATCTCCAACCAGAGAGCTTCTACACTATAGAAAAAATGAGGTAATCAAAAGTTATTCTGAAGAACACAAGTCCTTTCTGATTTCTAATTTCTAAACTTCCTAAAACCATTGAGATGTTTGCATATTTCAGAAGATGTCATTGCATGCACATTTAAACCATCGATGAAGAAATAAGCACTGCTAGTTACTCAGTGTTGACAGGGAACACAACAGCACCAAAGAACAGTCCAAAGCATTTCACTAACTTGTGAAAGTGTTTTACCTTAGCTTCAACTTATTTAAGACATCTTACCAAGCTAATGGACTGGAATATGCTAAGGGCAGTCTGAGTACAGGGAAAAAAACTGAAAGACTCTGGAAAATGAGGGAATGTGTATGAAAATGGTACAAATTGATTAAGACTCAAAAATATATGCAGCCAAGGATATTTCTAAAGAAAAAAACAAAAAACAAAACAAACAAAAAAAAACAGAAAAAAACAAACAAACAAACAGCTATCAGAACCAAAAAGGACTCCAGACTATTTTTATTCCTTTTACCAAAAAAAAAAAAGAAACAAAAAAAACCCTATACCACTCAATTCCTATATAAAGAACCACATTAATCATTTTGTATATATTAAGTTAGTTCACCATTAACCTTTAGGGTTTTTTTTTGGCAGTGCTCTCCAGAAGTTAAGTCTCTCTTTCGGTAATATAATGGGAAAGGGACCTTGCTTCCTCTGAGGATTTTTCTGGTTGTGGGGGTTTGCCTTTGGTTTGGTTAGGGTTTATTTGGGGGGGGATTATTTTGTTAGTTGGGGTTTTTTCCTGTTTTTTTTCTGGGGATGGTGGGGGGAATTGGTTTGGGGGAGGAGTTTGGGGACTGGTATTTTTCTGGACAGCTTTGTGTGTTTGGGATGGGGATTTTTTTTTTGTGTGTGTTTGTTGGGGTTTTTTCCCCCCTCTAAAAGCAGACCACATATCTGACTGCAGACACAATGTCTTCCTGCATGCAAATTAGAGAGCTTTCCATCAGTGACATGTTGTCTTCATTTACTACTCCCATTTAGTCAGTGACAAGCAATTGCAAATGGTCTGTAATGACATACTCATTGATAAAAATACATCACTAAGGGCAAATACCAATCTCTTCAGGACAGTTAGAATCTATTACTTGCCAATGATTCTCCATTTATAATTGCATTACCTAGTTACATTGATATCTGACCAAGTTTTAATCCATTTAACGTAATTTTTACACTGTTCCAGTTCAATAGTCAGCATATTGGTACACTTTTGAAAATTTGCTTGGTGTTGCATAAAGTTATCTTTAACAACCAGCTCCAAAATCCTCTAAACATTAAGTTAGAGAAGATTCATTTTTCTTAACTCCGTTCTAGTGGATATTAACCCTTTTAATTCTTGATTAATGAACTTCTGTTTCAGTAGATTTATATTTCTGCCTAGCATCTCATGTTCACAGATAGAGGAAGATGTTGGAAAATTAGAGGACACATACATAAAAGGCATAAGAAATTTTAAAATACTGAGAACCCTAAAAACGAAAACCTAGGAAGTTTATTTAGCTTATCTGAAAAGAACAGACTAAGAAGTGACTGGGTCATAGCCTACACATATACAGAAACTTAACAGCAGACACAAGAAGCCAACAACTTTCAGCTGTACCTGGATGCATTCAACTGTAATGAGCGCAAGTATAACACAGAGTACTTGGCTATATATTTACCAAGACTGAAGGACCCATTGTAAACACAGGTTCATTTTTAACATGGGCACTTTTGAGGGAACAAAAAATAATAATAAAAAAAAAAAAAGCAGTTTGAACATAAATAATTTCCGTATCAGAAAATGTAACAGTTCTCTTAGGAAAGTGACCAGGCTAAATAATCACAATGTTCTGTGCTGCATAATCTGTCATTAACATGTATTAAACTTCAAACACAGAGATCTATCAAAGACATTTGAGTTTCTCCCTCAAGCAGGGAGTGCTGAAGAGAAACAGTTAAGTCAGAGAAAACATTTTTACTACCAAACTTAAGTACAGCTGAAAATTAAAATATTCCCTTAAACTCATTGATGTCTTACCCTTATTAAATATCCTGGGTCATTTTTACTTTGTATCTTACCCTGAACATATGAAATGCATGATGGTCACCTGGACATGGGGGTGTAAAAACAAAAATTCCTGTGGTTGCACCTCTGCTTCCTGAAAGTCATCTTAACTTCCGAGAAGATATGATGGGGAAAAGGAAGCAGTAAGCAGAAACATTCATGGTGGAGGTTTTGCAAGAGAAAAGGAAAGCTCCTTCAATTGGGACTCTAATTACAAGGCAAAGAAGGTAACAAGATTGGCAGAGCACAGGTTGAGCAGAAAGAGGCAGGTGGCAGGTCTGCTCAAGATAAGAAAAGCAGGCAGCAATAGAAGTCTTAGTCACTACCTTCTTGTTGGAATAGTTTGCTTTATTTTCAGACATTAAAGATTTAAGACTCAGTCCTATGTGCAAAGACTTTTCTCTTACTGTGTTATTTTTTCTGTTGCTAAATTCAGAGCATCCAGATGCATTTGAGCCAGTCGCAAGCCAGGGAATGTCAAAAAAGCACCAATAAGTGAACACAGAACAGCCAGGAACAATTTGAAGGTTAGTTTAGACACAGGACCCCTAAAAGAAAAGAAAGGAAACAAGCATTTTCTTGGGGAGGAAGTTGAGGGTGGGGTATCAGAAACTATTTTCAACAGTATCTAACAATTAAAAAAGCTATCAGTATTCTATAGTCCTACTCTGGAGTAACAGCATTATTACAAACCAATCAGGAGCTAAAACAAAACAGGTCAAATATTTATTTCCCAGACAAGCAGCAAACCTAAGCTATTTCCTACAAACATTGTTTGTTAGTAGAGAAAAAAAAAGAGTAATTTTAATTGTAATTAATAGCAAATCATATAACAGAAATCTAATCATTGTGTTTTTAAGAGAGGAACAAATGCATTGTGTTTAACTGGTCAAAGCCAAAATGGATATTTAAGTTATGCTACTTACATTCTACCTTTACCCATCAAAAAGCTCCATTAAACACTCATTACTGCAGTTTCTCACAGATTTATTTAAAATATACATGTGGACAATTAACTCTTCCAAATGCTTCATGTGGTTTGCTTTCATGAATTATTGAGTATATGAGAAGAATTCAGGAAAAGAAATATCCAGGACCAACTGAATTATGATTTAACACTGGATTACACAAAAAGAAAACCAACATAAAGCAAAAAAACCCAAAACCATAACCAACACCAAGAAACAAAAACAACCAAAAAAAACCCCAAAACACCAAAGCCAAAACCAAACGACATGTAACTAACACAGATTAAAGAGAAACAAAAATAAATCTAGTAAACCACATGAGTTTCAGATTCTTTCTTAATCTTTGTCATATACATTACCAAGAGACACTATCATAAATTCAACTGCTGCTGTAAACAGTCAAAGCATTGCAAAAGTTAAAAAATAAACAAACACTTAACAGGAAAAGTAATACAGAAGTTAGCAATCTTGCAATAGCATAGGAAAATCAAGGTGAAGAAAACCCATAGGATTCAGGTAAGGGTTTCCCATGAGTTTATTCATAAATGACATACTAGCTTAAGGAAACTTCCATTCCTCAAAAATACATTCCATAGCTTCTGCACTATACTTGACAACTTCCATGCAAAACATCCAAAGTGCACTTCCACAGTGATGACACACCCCATGAATGCTTTTAGAGGAAGTGTGTAAGGAAAGAATTGTAAGCAAAATCCATTTTGCTATATACAAAGGCTGTCTATGATAGCAACTGTATATTTATGCAAAATTACAACCTACGGAATGTTTCTTCAGCAGTCTGTTCAAAACTTGGACGTCCTGTAGCAAGCAGATATTTTTGCATAATAGTAAAATGCTATGACAACCTGAAAACAGGATTGAACACCAAAATTTACTCTCAATGTCAACTTTGTAATGAACTCCATCTATAGCTTTGGCACCCTCACCCTCCTGCAGGTGACTGGCATGGCAAAAAAGTAACCCATCACCTGCTTTAAGCAATACTTACAAAGCTCAGGGGAATTACCTTGAAAAGTATTTTTATAATTTTGAACTATGTTTTATGAACTACAACCAAAATGCCAGGGTAGAAACTATCTCCAAATTAAAAACAGAAAACACAACTGCAACTTAATTAACTTGTGAGTATCGATGAATTATTTTCATTAACTCAACTCTTCACATTACTATAGAAATTTTAAGTATGTACAAAGAGGAAAATACGCACGACAAATGCTTGCTAAGAAAGTCCAAGTGCTTCACTTATAAATGCACACATAAACCAGACAAATATATTTCCAGAAACTTACTGGGATTCCAGGCCCTGCTTTTCAAGAAACTGCATAGCACTTTCGGAGAAATTTGAGAATCCTGAAGAGACACATATATCTACTTTATTAGTGTACAAACGAAGAATCGCTTCTTGAAATAAAACACTATCTAAAAGTTATTATTTCAAACAAATTTCCCTTCTTTCTAGCATAGCTCTTTCATATGCCATATATTATAGCCACATATCATAGCCACATATTGCATTACAGCTAATTAGTATGCCACAATGCAATAAAGTTTGATTTTTAACATCTCTGGTATTTGTAAGCTTCAGGAACACGGATAAAATTAACATTGTTTTTTACAAATATAAGTGTTTGGTTTGTTCTTTTTTTTTTTTCCCAGTAAAGGAGCTTCACTTTACTATAAGAAGGCAAACCAGGTTAAATGTAAAACTGGAATGCAAATATAATTAATAAAACAAACAACCTAGGCAACTACTTCACTATTTAAAACAAGTGGGGAAAATACACAGGATGTCCTCCAGAATCTGCATTCTGAAGCAGAATTTCTTCGAAACAGAACTTCTTAGGAGTGCATGAGAGAGAGTTCTTTTCAAAGCAAATATTCTCAAAAACACCTAAAAGTCTGGAAAGAATTTTTTCAGGTCATGCAATCACTAGAGGTGTTGTGAACATTTAAAAAAGGAGTTACCTGATTCCAGTCCAAACTCTAGATAGTTTTCTGTCACAATGAGAATGGCCATTGCTTTCACAAAGAAAAAGAAACCAAAGGTGACACAGACTGATCTTTCACCTCCATCCTCTACTTTGAAATAATGGGTAGTCAATGAAAACAGTACCTTGCTTCACAAGAAAAAGGTCAAGGAAAATTAAGTTTGTATAAATTTAAGAAATATAAAGATGTATTTTGTTAGTAGAGAAAAAAAAGAGTAATTTTAATTGTAATTAATAGCAAATCATATAACAGAAATCTAATCATTGTGTTTTTAAGAGAGGAACAAATGCATCGTGTTTAACTGGTCAAAGCCGAAATGGATATTTAAGTTATGCTACTTACATTCTACCTTTACCCATCAAAAAGCTCCATTAAACACTCATTACTGAAGTTTCTCACAGATTTATTTAAAATATACATGTGGGGTTCTAGGTCTAGCTGTTCTATGATACACAATTATTTTGCCTTTTTTTTTTTTAACTAATGTGCTCAGTCAATTTCAGCTTAATATTACAGAATACTGTAAAGCAAAATAATCAAATAATGGGTAGCCAGGAACACATTACTCTGGAGTACGGCTTTGATTTTGGCTGGTTTATTTATAGTCAACTGCAGCAATATTTACTATTAACCCAAAAGAATTAAACCACAGTTCAAACAAACAATTACATAAATGTAAGTTAGATCAAACAAAAAATAGGATAACCATATCTTCAATGCAAATTATTGACACAAATGAAAAATATTCCATCAAACTAGCACAACTCAGGATTTAATACATCAATTTCAAAATGAAAAATATTACTTCTGAATGCAACAATTGTGATAGAGGGGAAGTGAATAAACATTTTTAACCACAGAGGTGCTACACGTGTTCTTCCTGAATGCAAGGTACAACAGCCATACAAACAGCAAGAACCCAGTGTTCTAACAAGCACTTTTATCCATAATGGGATAAAACTATTTCTGCACACAGGGAGTGTAGATCTGCCTTACAAAAAACAGTGATGATTGTTGCTTAGATTATTACATTTCTGTTTACTAAACAGAAAACACATGAAAGATGAAAGTTACGATTTCCCTACTTTCACAAGCATGTCTTTGAAATTTTTACCTATCAAAGGTAGTAAAACAAGTGCATTGTTTAGTAGTATGTAGGAAAGAAAAAGCTATCCCATGCTCATCTTGTGGAAAAAAACCTAAACAAAAGATTAAACCCTTTATAGTCTGGTATGATATATTAAGTCCTTTCATGTAACTCTAGTGCCACAAATACAAACATCTAAGACATCACCTGCTCTGTTATAAAGCTGCTTTTAAAATGTTTATTGAGTATACTCCTTTTTAATACATTTGTAAACATAGAAGTTATCTCCAAAGTTAAACAGAAGATTAGGATGAGCTTCGCTTATTACTACAGCCCATTACAATTGTGGGCTTTATTTTTTTAATGGCATGCAATTTCCAGTCCATTTCCAGTAGCTGGAGATCACTCCAGGCATGACCTGCTTTGAAAAAATGAAAAGAAAAAGGAAAAAAATGGTTTTAAGTATAAATTATACCCTTTTATCAACTATGCAGTAACATTAATTCATATTTGCATTTTTAATGCTCGAAGTGTTTTAAGATGTAGACTGCATGAAAAGACGTTTTAGAGTATCTATTCAGTAATACATATGAACAGTCATCAGTTAATCTCTCAAGAAACTATATGATTATGCAACATTGCCCTTCATTAGCCAGCACATATTTAACATACACACTGCTGTATTTGATGCATATGCAAAGAAGTACTCGCACACACAAAAGTGGCCTAGGGACAGCATCTAATAACTCTGAATTAACAGTAATCAAATTAAGCTCCCTTCATAAATCACAGAAAGAAGACACAGCTTATCCAGAACACAGGTACATAATAGGTCATACAGACCATGTTCTAGAAAGCTCTGTTTCTCTAATGCATTCTTAAAGCCAGGCATCTTTTAACACCTAGGGATATCAACCACAAATTGAACATATATTGATTCAAAATCCTTAAGTTATACAAAGGACTTCATAATACTTTGTGATCAATAGTCCTATATTTATAAATTTATAACCCCCCGTATTTATAGATTTATAACCCCCTAGACACTTTACTTTCAACTACGGCCTGTGCCTAAAGGATGTGGAAAATGCCATTAGAAGAAGAAAGCATACTGACAGTAAATTCCAATTACAGTACAGATTCAGTACCCAATATATCAATGAATGATTATGCAAACTACATGTGACTGAAACTCTGTTAGTCAAGGTAAGCACCACTCAGCAACAACTAAAACATCAGCGTGTTACCAGTGTTATTCTCAGACTAAAGCCACACAGCACTGTACCAGCTATCAGGAAGCTACTATCCCAGCCAAAACCAGAAGAGCCACTAATAACAGCACTTTGGGACCAGCACCAGATTAATTTCTGGATTTTTTCTGAATATCTACACTATAAGCATGAAAAAATGCTAATAGTCGGCTACTGCACTGAATCAAAACATCAATTTCTAGAAGACGGAACTGAAAAAAATTCCAATCTTCCAACTTCGCTAAGCTTTTGTTGGTCATTCTGTCAGCCAAATCCTTAGCACAGTCCTTAATACAATCCTTAGTACATGAAACAGAAGAAACATCTGTCATCAAAACACAAAACTGACTGCTTTCAATTGAAAATCTGGAGTCAAGAAAATTTTTCTCACACATTATGATTAATAAATTCTGTTCCTGACATACTGAATTAGTAAACAGTTGTGCACATTTTAAAATATTCTCAACATTCCAGAGGCCTGATGTTACAACACATGAAACAAGCCAGTTCTCTTTTGACATCTCTTTTCACCTGCCTAGGTTCCCATGATCACAAGGATTGTTATAAATACCTCTGCATTTCACCCTTTGCACCATCCTCCTTCATCCAAAAAGCCATAATGCTTGGAATAATACTAATGTATTTATGGAAATGTTAACTCTAATATAAAGTTTAAACTGTGCTTCCTGGTACAGCAGCCTTCTGCATTGCCACTAACCCCTCGGACTGCACAGGATCACACTACTTCATCCTATCAGTCCAGGAACCATACAGGTAATTACATAAATTCAATACTAGGAAGCATTGACTTCACAAGGATTTCTACAAAATCACCTACTTTGTGCAGAAGCCTTCAATAAAAACAATGTCCATTTAATGCCACAGGAAAAAATAAGTAAATAAAAGTTGTACAAAGTCACAGAAAACTAGTTCTGACCATTTGTTCCCTTTGTATGATTAACAACGCTTAAACTACCTAGTACTAGGTTACACTACACTTGTACACAAGTTTCTTATTTTCCAGAATTTATTTCTACCCATCAGGCCATTATTCTCCAGACTTTCCCAAATCTGCATATTCTTTTAGAAGCGCCTCATGAATCTTAAATTTTAGCTTCTCTGAAATTTCTCCCACCCCAACAAACTGACAGAATTCCTTAAGAACCTTCTGAAGTATACTGCCTGTTACCAAAACCTCAAAACAATATTGGTCCCTTAGACAACACATGCCTAGATATAAAAATGCTGAAGCATGCAACTGACTGTTCAAGGCTTCTACATAAAATTTAGATTTTAGCTCATGACCTTTCACTTTTAATAACTATTCTATTGAATCTTATTTCCCTTCCAGTCATGTAGCAAGGCTAGCAAGAAAATACTGCTAATGCGCTTCTAACATGCAGGGAATACTAGGTATGTTTCAACCTTCTCCAGGTCCAAATGTGCAATGAATTCTCAAGTGCTTCAGCCAGAAGAGAGTAAAAACGAAAATGCTGGTTTAGGCTCAATTTACGTAAAAATATCAGGTGAGAAAGAAATAATAAAAAAATACTCTAATAACTACTTGCATGTTCACACTACTGAGGCAGAAAGCTTGCACTGCCAGGTACCTTCACCTTTTTTACTTTCCACATTTGGTTTTGCCTTGAATTGATGACCAAATGAAAGCAGTAATTAGGACTGTATTCAAACACCACTCTAAGAAAGAATTACTGCAGTGGATTTTTCTACAATATATAATTCACAAGTCTGTTTCCCCTAGAGCTGCAATCATTGCAAAACTATTTAAATTGGCTATAACCGAGATTTGGCTGCCACCAATAAGTTTAAGAGTGCATTGTGGCTTTAGTATTTGAATTTTGTTTTTCCATTAGCACTATTAACCTCCCCCTCATCCTCAAAATGGGAGTCAAAAGTGTTGGCTTTCGTTTCTGATTTCTTAAGCAATAGCTGCCTCTTTCCCCCTGCCAACATCAAATCAGAATTCACTTCACCCAAACAAATAAAACAAAGGCTGTAATACTGCTGTAATATCATTATAAGGTGCTTCAGAGCCAGACACTGACTTTCCTGTCACTACATTTATAAAAAACACCTTCTGAACTGTGGAATTCTCCACTGACAAGTCAAAGGAGAAATACCTCATCTGGAAGCAAGCTACAGACAGTCTTTACTTTCTCGTAATGTGACTCAACTCCCTCTTCCACCAAGCTCTTATTCATTACGTAGAAAGTTCCGAGTATCATTTTTACTTCAGGCTTGTCCTGGGTTCAGCTATAGCAATCATTTTTCTCCTTAGCTGGTGCAGTGCTGTGTTTTTGACTTTCAGCCTTGGAACAACGCTGATAACTGGACTGTACTTACCTCAACCAACAGGAGTTTCATTCTTCCAATTCTCCACCCCATCCCTCCGGGAGCTGGCGGAAGAACAAAGGAGGGGGGAGTGCATGAGCGGCTGCATGGTTCTGAGTTACTGGCTGGACTTCAACTACAACAAGGCTACTTAAAGAAATAATTCCTATCCTTACCATAAAGGCAGCACAGACTTTAATAATTATTAAGTACAGAAAAGCAGTAAGCATATCCAGAATGGTTAGCCAAATATAACCGAGCATTAGAGTTCAACGGGTTTATATTACACCCCCGGCTATTGCTAACAGCAACAAAACCCAACCCAAAATCCCCACACACAACACAGTAAGAACTCCTACTGAAGAACAGGCATTTAAACAGACAAATAAATTTTGAATATTCAAGTACTGTATCAACCCTAACTTAGCACTTTATCTGGTTGTCAGTTGTTGAAGGTGCAGAGGAGTTGCAGAAATTTATTTTCTAACTCTTTATTTTCCATAACCTGCACTGTTGCAGACCCTTATGCAATTCCACTGTTCTGAAGACCTAACAGGTCTTCAAAATCACAGAATCACAGAATCCCAAGGGTTGGAAGGGACCTCAAAAGATCATCTAGTCCAACGCCCCTGCAAGAGCAGGGTAACCTAGAGTACGTCACACTGGAACTTGTCCAGCCAGGCCTTGAATATCTCCAATGTAGGAGAGTCCACAACCTCCCTGGGCAACCTGTTCCAGTGCTCTGTCATTCCCACAGTAAAAAAGTTTTTCCTTATGTTCACATGGAACCTCCTGTGCTCCAGTTTACACCCCTTGCCCCTTGTCCTATCGCTGGACATCACTGAAAAAAACCTAGCTCCATCATCCTGACACTCACCCTTTACATATTTGTAAAGTCTCCTCCAAGCTAAAGAGACCCAGCTCCCTCAGCCTCTCCTCATAAGGGAGATGTTCCACTCCCTTAATCATCTTTGTGGCTCTGCACTGGACTCTTTCAAGCAATTCCCTGTCCTTCTTGAACTGAGGGGCCCAGAACTGGACACAATATTCCAGATGCGGCCTAACCAAGGCAGAATAGAGGGGGAGGAGAACTTCTCTTGACCTACTAACCACACCCTTTCTAATACACCCTAGGATGCCATTGGCCTTCTTGGCCACAAAGGCGCATTGCTGGCTCATGGTCATCCTCCTATCCACCAGGACCCCCAGGTCCCATTCCCCTTTGCTATTTTCCAGCAGGTCAACCCCCAACCTATACTGGTACATGGGATTGTTCTTCCCCAGATGCAAGACTCTACATTTGCCCTTGTTGAATTTCATCAAGTTTCTCCCCACCCAACTCTCCAGCCTGTCCAGGTCTCGCTGAATGGCAGTACAGCCTTCTGGTGGGTCAGCCACTCCTCCCAGTTTAGTATCATCAGCAAATGTGCTGAGGGTACACTCAGTTCCCTCATCCAGGTCGTTGATGAAAATATTAAACAGCACTGGTCCCAGCAACGACCCATGAGGGACTCCACTAGTCACAGACCTCCAGCTAGATCCTGCCCCACTGACCACAACTCTCTGCCTTCTTCCTTTCAACCAGCTCTTGATCCACCTCACTACCTGATCATCAAGCCCACACTTCTTTCGCTTATCTATGAGGATGCTGTGGGAGACAGTTTCAAATGCCTTACTGAAATCAAGAAAAACCACATCTACCGCTCTACCATCATCCATCCACCTAGTTATTTCCTCATAGAAGGCTATAAGGTTGGTCAAACATGACTTGCCCCTCATAAAACCATGTTGGCTGCTCTTAATGACTCCTTCATCCTTGATACATGTAGAGATGGTGTCAAGAATAAGTTGTTCCATCACCTTTCCAGGGATGGAGGTAAGGCTGACCAGCCTATAATTATCCGGGTCCTCCTTCTTGCCCTTCTCATAGACTGGCATGACACTTGCCATCCTTCAATCCCCAGGCACCTCTCCTGTTTCTCACGACTTACCAAAGATGATGGAGAGTGGCCGAGCATTGACCTCTGCCAGCTCCCTCAGCACCCGCGGGTGTATTCCATCCGGACCCATCGATTTATAGATGTCCAGACTGCTTAACTGATCCCTAACCCAATCCTCATCTACCAAAGGAAACTCCTCCTTTGTCCTGACTCCTTCTGGGGCTACAGGAATTTTGGGTCCCCGGGGAGAGTCTGCAGGAGTAAAGACAGAGGCAAAGAAGGCATTCAGCACCTCTGCCTTCTTTAAATCCTCTGTCTCCAGGGCACCCACCTCATTCAACAGTGGGCCTATATTGCCTCTTGTGTTAGTTTTATCCGCTATGTATTTGAAAAAGCCCTTTCTATTGTCCTTAACCTGACTTGCAATATTAATTTCCAAGGAAGCCTTAGCTGTCCTAATTGCCTCCCTACATTCTCTAACAACTGTCCTATATTCCTCCCAAGTGGTCAGCCCCTCCTTTCATAACCCATAGATTCTCTTTTTCCACGAGTTTGCTCAGCAATTCCTTGTTTAACCATGCTGGTCTCCTAGCTCCCTTACTTGATGTCCTACCCACTGGGACACTTCCTCCCTAAAGCATAGATCTGGATTGGTACATGGAAAGGAGTTAATTACTGTGCAAGCACTCATGTCTGATGTTGCCTTTTCCAGTAAAAACAAACATAACAGTTTCTTACTTTTATGGTCCAATATTGGCTGCTTTTTTCCCCTCAGTTATAGAGGGGAATTCAGCTTTTCACAGATCTTCCAAAACGTACTGCCTCTGCTCCCACAGCTGTCTACACGTTTTCTTTTTTGTAAACTTTGTCAGAGTGTCTTGAATATCCTTTGAAATTATGAATTCATGCACATCCCTTTGCATAAATTAGTATATAAATCACTACACTAACTTGTTCAGGAAGTATCAGATTAAACAGACTGCAAAATTAAAGTATGCAATAAATTGCAATAAATTGCATACTTCTCCAAAAGCGGTAAATACTCTCTGTACAGAAATCTATTTCTGAATGCCAAATTGGGCAAAATAAAACTAGTTTAGAACCACTCCATACTACAGGTAAGCACTACATGTAAGTTCACATATCTCATTTTCCATAAATGGTTTGGTATTAATGCTAACAAGCTCTTGATTCCAGCATATACATTACCCAATCGGCATTAGCTTACGCACTCCTTTTTCCAAATGCCGTGTATATGTGTATCCTGCCAATAAACAATACAAACTTTTATATGAATTGTAGGATGATATGGACTATTTGGATTAGATAGAGTCATTTAAGAACACAGAAAAGGATACACTGCAAAAGCCAGGACAAGCAGACACCACACTATGCTGATATTCATTTCTTGTGACGGCTTCACAATGCTGTAATAGACTTCTGTCACCACATACACAACTGTAGCTGCAACAGTGAAATCCACCAACCACTGATATTCCGGAAAATAATGCAAGGCTGAAAAATACAAGTTTGCAAGCATTATTATTTGTGCACTTATTTTATGGCAGTTACTGACATATAGAATGGACTGACAATTACAAAACACTTTCAACTGACTGAGGTCTAGGCAGACTATCCAAGTCCAACAACCACAAAAAAGCCGCATTTTTTGCACTCAACAGTGAACTTCACTGTTCACTTCTGGCACTTGATATTTGATTAGTGCTCAGATTTATAAGGCTACAAGATTTTACTTTTTTATTATCTTGGCTTTTACACATTAACATCCTAAACTCAAAAAGCATACTTTATTTAGATGACAACATCATAAAGAAAATGATTCTCCAGCTGAGACTACCTGCAATTCTAGACAAGAGTTTTTTTACTCTCTGTTAAAAAAACAAAAAGCTCACTGGCAATCCTTTAAAATACTATATATATTTGCTTCCTCTTTTTGCTTAAAAAAAAAAAAAAAAATCTAAGATACTAATGGCTCGTTCTTCCAGATATTGTTACTATCTCCTGTACAGCAATACCGGAGAAATTACTGTGTAAATTCCACTGTAAAAATTCTGGGGATAATACTGCAGTTGCATGCAGGCTGGGTGATTTACAAAGAGAGAGCTCCCACAGGTGCTGGAAAACTGCAAAGAACAATTTGTGACCTGTCCCTCCCAAAGACTTCTTCCTACATCTACATGGTTAAAAAGTCATGAAACATATTGAGCACTTGTCTGTTGACAACAAGCTACCTGATTTCAAACATATGAAATTGGCCAAACTCAGGTATTTCCAAGTCCTATACTTATTCCGAATTGTCTACCTGGTTAGAGTCAACACAAGTCTGTATACCTTACACTGTATCAGTATCCATAACTATTCTGGGAGAAAGTTAAACACTGTAATTTCAAGAAAATAACAAACTGAAACCCGTGAATGCATTAGTTATTTATGTGCCAGCTTTAAAAAACTCTACATTTCTGTTAAAGGTATTTTCTACACTCTTTCCAATAATTTAAGCTGAGAAATGTTTTGCATCGACTACACTTCTTTCTGTATTTATGCATAGGACAAATGCGTATAAAAAGCGTAGACTGGAAGAAAATGCATCACACATACATATCCGTATACGTGTTTTCTGTAACAGAATGGTTATGATTAAGAAAATTAAAATTACCATATAAAAAATAGCAAATTCCAAAACACTTAATGCTACTTATTTCTATAAGATTAGATTTTTAAGCATTTTAGCTCAATGCTTACGATGTGTCACTTATGATCTCTAAGCATTTTACCTCAGTGCTTCAGATGTGCGGCTGAAGGGCCTAGGTTTCAATACTATAGCACATTCCCTGTTTTAGATTAGCAGAAAATACATGTTTCAACATCTGCTGATTCTCATTATCTTGCAAAAAGCTATGACCTCTGTTTCAAACAGACCATGGTGTTGTCTCATATTGCTCTGGCTACCTGATGCAAGAGATGTGCTTTATGCTGGATTTCACCTCCTCATCCTTTTTAGCATGAGATAGCATAAAACTGCTATTAAGATGTCACCCATGGAACAAAGGAGATTTAGCCCAAATTCTTGCCTTCTCATTAAACTTTATTATCAGTTGTACATTTATTCATTCATTGTCTATAACAAAAGATATTCCAACATTCATCATAAATAAACACTTGATAGAAAGAATCAGGATATATTTGAAATAATGTACTACTGTCTGCAACCACTTATTCTTACCAATAGTGTCCCTTTCAGTCACAGATTTTGTTTCCAGATGAAGATCGATGTCTTTTGGAATGGTTAGGGGTTTGCTTTCAATATGACCATTATATTTTCTGAAAAAATAAATAAATTAATAGATAACACATACATGGATATGACAAACTTTCAATATGTAAAGACATTCCAAATTTAAGGAAAGTGCAGATCACTTTTTTGATAAATGCAAACATCTTTATCTATCTAGCTAAAAGCACTAATTCAAGTTCAAGTCTTGAGAAACAAACAGGTATGTCAAAGTCTCCTAGCTTTACCCTGCAAGGCTCTGACAGACTGCTCTGGTGTGGGTCTAAATGGCTTCTATATGCTGCATCCTGAGCATGTATCAGGACAAGATCCAGTATTAATTTCAGCTCACTGATTTTTCTCTGTTCAAGGAGCTACAGGGTGTTGTAGTAAGTTCTCACAGTCTCAAAAAACCTGTGACACAAGCACAGCTACAGAGCATAATATATGTATCCTGCCATACAGACAGCCCAAAGGAAAACCAAAGCTAAGCTGAAACTTTTTAATTGAGGTTTAGACCAGGATGCTGAAAGACAGGAGTGTTAAAGTCTCTGGATTGAAAACAAGTGGAAAAGACAGACAGATTTGGCAATGTTAATTTATTGAACGCTCACTGGAAATAACAATAAACAGTAATCTACCTCAGAAGACAGCTGATAAGGAAAAAATAAAACCCAGATTTCCCAAAAAACATCAGCCCTTTTTGTCACAAGAGGGTGCTTAGCAAGTACATTATACAAACTGACCAATAGATGCTCCAGAGATCCATCCTACTTGCCATCAAGCGAAGACAATTTTAAGATAGCTTTCTAATCAAAAAGGATGCATGTAGAATCAAAGTTGTTGCAATTCACACCCTGCTTATAAAAATAAATTGATATATATACATGTTTATTACAGTGCTACTACAATCATATAGCAATCCAATACATCTTGAAAAGAAATAAAGAATCACGCTCTCTTCAGGGAAACAGACAATGCTAAGTACATCATGATACCACACCAGGGTTTAAAGCTGTGTTCCAGGTTTTAGCCATTTCTGCAGGGCACGACACAGATACACTGGGGCTTGATAAACAGTGACACACAGATTCACTTGCTCCTGTCATACAGGTGGCTACTTGCTTATTCAAACAGAAGGAATAGGCAACCAAAAGTTGCTCCTCACACTGGTAAACCCTTTCTGGCTTCCAGCAGTAAGCAATTTGAGGATAACCTGAGCCAGGGACTGCATCTTCTGAAACCTGAAACTGACATTCAAAACTGACGTGAATTTCCCTAATCTCATTCTGAACCAGTAGGAGATTTGTTGAGCTCCGTAGCGTCTTGTGGCACCAAGGTCCACAATGAGTGTCCAAAATAAGAGAAGTCCTTAAATGTACTATACTAACATTACTCAGTGCCTCCTTGAACAATATGCTTACAATTCCCTATCCACCCTCTGAGCACACGGAATACATACCTGTTGCAAATCCCTTCCTCAGACTAGTAAAGTATACACTTCTTCCATGTGTGGAAGCCTTTATTCTAGCCACCATCACTCCTCTTTTCCAGCCCTACTCAATCATCTTTGAAATACTGGTATGTATAAACAAAAGTATGTCTTAGATGTAAAATGACTGTGTTTTCCAAACTGCTGGTTAGAACTAACACATTCTTAAGGAATCATTTTTCATAGCAGAAATACATGAAAGACCATAAAAGATTACATATTTGGAAAAAAAGAAGAGCATTTTCATCTGGAGATCTGAAACAATACCAACATCAGAATCTCCAATTTCCTGAAAATAAGACACATTACTAGACTTTAAACTGAAGAAAACAGGATGCTCTTAAAAGAGCCAGAACAAGAACAAGTTACACAAAATTGGGTTGAAAGATTACCATTACTAACTAGGGTAAAACTTACCTCATCACTATTAAAAATAAAATATCATTAAAGGAGATCAGAAAATGTTTTCTTAAGAGTAATTAAAAAAAAAAAAAAAAACAAAACTTAAAACCCTTAAAGGAGAGGTGGATTTTTCACGGAAAGATGAGTTATTGGGACATAAGCATTAAAGGAAATTCAATCAATCAATTATTAATTTATTTATACGGAATGAATTCCTCTCAACTAATGTGCAAGATGAAGATACAAACAGAAAGCATCTTTTCCAGGTTTTATTAATTCTGAGTATTTTCGAAAGCACAAGAGTTTTAATGGACAAACTAAAAACTGAGGATAGGAGTATTCAACAATTCAGGTGCTGAAGCCTGAACAAGAAGTCCCGAACTCTACCCTGGAAGTATATCTACAAGCTTTGGTGGGCTTCCCTGCCCCAAGTTGTACTCTTGAGGCTTTCCTACTGCATGTACCATCATCTTGAGTGAGATGAGCATTTTGATAACAGAAGCCATTTCAGCTTAACAGAATTTGGTGTTCCTATGCTTTAATTATCCCAGGGGACCAATAATCCAAGAGACACAGAACACACCCAGGACCATATACAGCTTTAATTCAAAGCAACTCATAGTAGCTAAGGACCTTTATATTGGTCTAACAATTTAATACAACATAAACAATTCAGAAATAGAAAAACTGCCTAATATTCACATGCTCTTATAACCTACAGGACAATATACTGAAGTGTAATATGCATTGAATAAACTGGACTACAAGTTTGTATTAAAGCTGTTTATAAGGCTAATTCTCAAGCAAGATCCTTGGATCTGCTTTCATAATTTCCCTTTTAATTAGTTCATATTGGAAAAGTATTTAAGTAAGACACAGGAGAAAGTACTACATTTTGCATTTTATCTTGAAAGGACATGGGGAAAAAAAACAAAAACCAGAGAGATGCCTCCTTATTTCTCCTACACTGTTTCACACCTCCTTGGCTCAAAGGAGTGCTGCATTCCATTTTGTGCAACCTAAAACAGTACATCCAAACAAACTCAATATCCAATTGGATATTGAATATATCCAACAGTTTATCCAAACCAACTCAACAGGAGCAATTCTTGCTTTAAACTATGGTTCTCCAACAACAGCCACTTTAGAGCACACAGAGGTATACTTACTAAAAAGTAAGTGCTTCATTCATTCTGTTCTTAGCACAGCAAAGAAAGCATCACTTAAGCCTCCACATTACTCTCTTGGTTTCTTTGAATTTTTCTACTCCCCTGCAATTAAAACTTATCCTAACTGTGCTCTCTTGGTTACATATTAATATAGTGAGATGATTATATCTACCTTAAAATAATGAAATCACATCAACAAAATTTGCCTGGGCAAACATGAAAACAGCACTGCATTTAAAACATTAAATGCGTAAATTTAGTAACTGAAAAAGTACTTAATGCATACATAGGTGACTTGTAATACAGGTTCCTACTAAATTTCAAAGTAAATTTCTCAAAGCTTACAAAATTTAAACTTGTATATCAGTACATATTAACATGCCACACTTCCACTCAGCTGAGAGCATGTAATTGCTCTGGTGAAAGTGAGAACACACATCTTTTGGAGAGCAAAAGACTGGCTAGGCTGAGGAAAGGCAATAAGAGCAACGTACAATTATTATTTGGAATGCGCTTGTGTTTTTCTGGTGAAGGCTTCTATGGGTGCACTTTAAGTTACAGTTTTATAAGTTATTTTACATATGAATGAATATCACTGCTTAAATAGACAGCTATAAATTGTAATGCTACTCACAATTATTTCACCTCAACTTGCTGCACAAAACTGCTAAATGAGTTTCTGAATTTGAAAGAATATTGTAACAAACATGTAAAATAAAAGTCGGGTTGGTTGGTTGGTTAGTTTTAAAAACAGTCAATTCAGAAACCTTGCATCAGATAGCCAGATCCACCACCCCAAGATTGCCACAGCGGTACTTCTGGTAAGGCTGTTCCAGAACTTCGTGCCTGAACATCAGAAATCTCCTTCCAGCTTAAGCTGACCAACAGCTATCCCACCCCCTCAGTCATCTTTTGTTAGGTTAAACAAGCCAAGCTATTTTAGCTTCTTCTTGTAAGACACTGTCTGCTTCCTGGATGATTCTAGCAGCCCTCTGTGCACCTATTCAGGTACAAGCTCATTTTTCTTGAACATTAGCGATGAGAACTGCACATGGTTATCCAGATAAAGTTCTACACCAGTGCCTCACCCAAGAGGATTAGTATTTCCCTATCTCTTCTACAAGAAATACCTCACCTAATACAACCTAGCAGCACATTAACCTTTTTCACAGCTGTGTAAGAGTGGTGGTTCACAGTAATCCTGTTTAACTAATATACTCAAATCTTTCTTCTCTTTCTTCAAGATGAAGAGCTTCAATCCTATATAAGATTTGCTTTCCTCAGTTTTCATACAAATGAATACATTCACTAAAAAAATTCACTGCCACCAATTAGCAGTTTCACAGACCAATCTTGTGGACTGGAAGTCATGCAGTTCTGCACAATTTGGGGATCATAACTCTCTGTTAAACTGAAAGAACACAGGTTGGTACAGAGCTGTGGCAAGTGTGGCAGCTATAGGCAAGTAACAGATTTAAACTCACAAAAAGACAAAAGTTGGCTAGCAAAGTTAACACACGGATCATACGGAGAACAAAAAAAAAAAAAAAAAGGAAAGAAAATATTTACCTATCTTTTTTGCTCTTGCCTTTTTGTTTCCCTGCAAGAATTCGTAGTTCTTCTTCAGTAGGATGCTGATACCACCTTAAACTAAAGAAAAATAAAATCTTAAGTATAACCATAGCAGTATTTTCAATATAATGGTTTTAAGGGTTTAAAATAGATATATAAAAAAGATATAAATATATATATAAATATATATATAAACACACAATCTGTATGCATATTAAGCCACTGGTCATTTGCAGTACCTAAGCAAAACACCCTTATGTGCAAGTACCAACCCTACCTGAACAAAACAACTACAGTTTACAACTTCAGTTCTCTTTAGCATGTAAGACACTTATTCATAATAAGAAAGCTCTGCCACTTTGCCATTTAAGTGAAACCCCTTCACTTCCCAAAACACCAAATTTTACCATTGTCATCAAATACAGCAAACAAGGTTTTTACTGATACTGAAAAAAGTTCACTGGGATAATTGTACCACTACAATTACCTGTCAGAGCCACATCCTAAATCATCTTACAGCACAATCATGCCTTTCAAAACAACAGTAATTTTCCAGTCCAGAGTAGCTATCTGTTCTCTTAGGCACAGCAGATCATAGCATTAGCACTGCTTTCCTAAACACCTCCTCCAAGAAGGCAAATTACATTACAGATACTAACTTCTTCCTAGCTTTCAAACAACACAGAGAAAGTGGGGAGAAACAGAAAAAGTCTTCTGCTTTGTCGTTCACCATCTCCCAGATCTGAACATGGCAACAGAAAATACCAAAAGTAGTTCTGCAGTGATGAAGATCATCTGTGTTAGAAAGCTAATTTTTCAAAATTTTTCCTGTAAAGATAAAGAAATAGTACCTAATGCAGCAGAACCAACAAAAATCCTATTCTGTGTAACATACAAGGCCAAGTTGGACAGCTCTTGGAGCAACCTAGTCTAGTGGAAGGTGTCCCTGCCTGTGGCAGGGGGTTGGAACTGGACAAGCTTTAACGTCCCTTCCAACCAAAACCATCCTCTAATTCTGTGACTTTTCTACTGAACCATCAAATGACTTGCAAAAAGAGAGGAAGAATAGCACCTGGCAGTGCCACACAATAAGCATATTTTTCAGGGTGTTTTCTCTCCAATACAGTAAAGTCCATTTTTAACCAGCCACATTTTTAACCTCACAAGAGGGGAGATAGAGATGAGCTCTTAGGCAGAAGTTCTTCGCTGTGAGAGTGGTGAGGCGCTGGCACAGGGTGCCCAGAGAAGCTGTGGCTGTCCCATCCCTGGCAGTGTTTGAGGCCAGGTTGGACGGGGCTTGGAGCAACATGGTCTAGTGGCTCGGACCAATGTGGTCTAGTGAAAGGCATCCCTGCCTGTGGCAGGGGGTTGGAACTGGATGAGCTTTAAGGCCCCTTCCAACACAAACCAGTCTGTGATTCTCTGATACTAATACATTATAAACACTTTAACAACAATTTGCTCTTAATTATGCAACAGAATTATGTTGCAAGTGATCACTAATTACAACTAATAGGATACAACAGGTTTGGAAATCTTTAGCTAATGAACTCTACACACCTTTCATTTAAATCTCAAACCCAAGAGATCTGAATAAATATTTCCAAAAACATAGAGCTAAAAAAGAAAAATAGTTCATATCTGCTTCAGCTTATATATGTTTAAAACTTAGATCCCACAACTGATTACTCTGTCACTGTGACATATCCAGGTTAGTCTGAATAGCAATAGCAGCACAGATATGCCCCAGTTAGTTTGAACAAAGGTCATTAACGATTGTAAAAGAAAACATCCATTTTCGCCTGTCTTCCTGAAGTGGCCTGAAAGCAGAACAACTGAAGTAGCTGAGCAACTTAAAAGCAGCATTTTGGTACAGAAGGCTTTATTAGTTAAAAATACAAAGGTTAAATTAGCTAAAATTGCAAAGGTAATTAGTTAAAAATGCAAAGTTAAAAAAGCAGATACTTAGGCGGCCAATTCATTTACTTCAACAAACATGAGTATTCAAATTCCACTCAAACTCTGAAATGGCATTGATTGAAAAGGTTTGTATTTCTTTACAAACTTAAGTAAGCTGTTTTTCAACAGTAAACTATAGGTATTCATTCTGTAAATGAATAATCTTATGTTCATCTATTTTAACAATTCTTTTAAATTTTGAAATGTCTATGTTTCATTTTTAATAGCTTTGAATGGACATACACAGGCATCTTGAAACCAACTGACACTGAGAAGAGTTTCTGGCTTGTTTGGTAACATTTTTTATCCTTGCTCCCATTCATCGACGGCTATCTATAGACATTTCAGACTATAATGCTTACAAAAGCCTCCCAAGCCTTTGGAAAAAAAATGCTTAAATGAAGTAACTTAAAAACCAGTGGGGAACCAAAGAATTACTTGAAAGTATACTAACAAAGGAAAGGAGGAGCAGGTGGTAACTTTTCCTGGAAAAGCTGGACTGCTTAAGAGTGTTTCTGCTTGTACCTGCACAGTTATGTGTGCATAAAAAACCTAGTACCCTACCCACACAGATCTGTCAAAGAAAATACCACTAGCAAAAAAAGACAGCATTGAGGAAAATGGGTTAGACATAAAAGTTTGTCAGCTAAACTAAGAAAAGAACTGCTTTTCTTTCTGGCATTACAGTTCAGATTTTTGTTGCAGTAAAGCTTCTTACTTGTTTTTATTCCTGGAAAGCAGAATTATTTCTGGCTTTTTACAGAATTCTTGCATTCAGGAGATTATTCACAATGACTGAAATTACCATGCACTAAAACAGTTACCAGATAAATAGAATACTGAAGAACACAATGACATTTTCAAGGCTACTAACATGAAATGCAATCATAAGACTCCTACTGACTTCAATGGGAGCAAAAATCCGTAAGAACAAGTGCAGAAATCCTGCTTTATGTATTTAGCAATCTGCAGGTGCACAAAGATAAAAGAGGAAAACAATGAAAAGTATTTTCTTTAGAAGAAACAGAAGAGTGGAAGTGGCAAATGCTCCACCACTGGCCAGTGCTCAAGGCCAGGTTGGACAGAGCCTTGGGTGACATGGTCTAGGTGTCCCCGCCCATGGCAGGGGGTTTGGAACTCAATCTTAAGGTCCTTTTCCACCCAAATCATTCTAGGAATCCATGATTTAAAAAGCAAACCTCTCCCTATCTTAGGAACATGACAAGCCTTAGAACAAGGTGTCATGCTTTAGGCCCAGCTGGTAACTCAGAATCACGCAGCCTCTCACTCACTCCCTCCATTCTTCCTCCTCCTCCTCCAGAAGGGATGGGGAAGAGAATCAAAAGAATGTAACTCCCACGGGTTGAGATAAGAACAGTCCAGTAACCAAGGTATAACACAAACCACTACTTTTACCACCAATAATAAGGGAAATTACAAGGGAAGAGAATACAACTGCTCATCACCAACTGACAAATACCCAGCCCGACCCAAACTGCGATCTGGGCCTTCTCAGTAACTCTCCCCAGTTTACATACTGGGCATGATGTTCTGTGGTATGGAATACCCCTTTGGTACTTTGGCTCAGGCGGCCTGCCTCTGCTCCCTCCCAGTTTACCCTTCTTCCTGGCACAGACTCAGAAAGCCCTTGATCGCAGTAAGCATTACTTAGCAACAACTAAAAACACTGGTGTTACCAGTGCTGTTCCCAGGCTGAAAGTCGAAAACACAGCACAGCACCAGCTACTAAGGAGAAAAATGACTGCTACTGCTAAACCCAGGACACAAGGAAAGGAAAGTGAAAACTTCACAAGAACAAAGAACATGGGCATAATATTGAGCAATTCTTTTAAAAGAACAATTGAATACTTAAATTTTGAGATAAAAGTTTAAATAAATCTTTAAGACATAAGAAGTAGAAAACTGCATTTGAAGAATTGCTGATAAAAAAGCTATGGTAGTAACACATCTCAGAAAAAAGTGGCATGCAGTCTCATATTCATTAATGTAATATTCTCTTGAGGGTACCAAGAAGGCAATAGATACCCTGAAGATATGGTCAACAATAAAACTTCACACAACAGTTAAAGCTTTCTTCCTGTTCATATTATTCACTTGACAATTAATGTTTTGCATTATACCTAACCAGAGGTACCTAACATGCATCTAAATAACATCTACGTCATTTTTCATTAGCAACTCTTTGGGTGATGAAGTGGGGGAAACAAAAAAAAATAAAAAAAGTTGGTAATGCCAAGATGGAGATGAAAAAAGGAAATGGAAAATTATAAAAGACTGGTTAAGACTCCTGTGAAGAAAATTATTATTCAAGGACACTTCTTCAGAAATCCAGAGTAGAGATTTGATATTCACAACATTTTAACAATTACAAAAGACAGCACACTACCTTTTAATCACACAAAGCAAGTGTCTCCAATTCTTTTAATATTGGAGATATTGATATATATCTTCAAAACAGCTGCTGGTTTTTGTTGTTATAGATACAGCCAAACAGGGAATGCTCCCCATGTAACTCATGTCTGCTTGATCTATTGCTATGAGGAAGGAGTGTATGGAATTTTATACTAACCACATAAAATCGTAAAAGAATAGAATTTTTAATAAATCATAGAAGGGTTTGGGTTGGAAGGGACCTTAAACCTCATCCAGTTCCAATCCCCTGCCATGGGCAGGGACACCTTCCACTAGACCAGGTTGTTCCAAGCTCTGTCCCAGGATGGGATCCAGGATGCCTGATCCAGTGATGGGGCAGACACAGCTTCTCTGGGCAACCTGTGCCATGGCCTCACCACCCTCACAGGGAAGAACTTTGTCCTAAAATCTAATCTCAATCTACCCTCTGCATGTAAAAAAAAAGTCCTGATTAGTGTAGTAGCTTGCTAGTTTCTAATCAGTACCTAAGCACTCTTTATATGCAAAGCTAATCAGCAGGACTATCTAGAACACTGAGGCAATGCAGTGAAAAAAATGCTTCTATTCTTCAGTGTCTTGTACTCAGCTCAGCTTTTTAATATTAACGTATGTAGCTTGTACCTTTAATAACAGAAGAGTTGGGCAACAACTAACTTAATGACTAATATAATTCATAGCAGCAAACAAGTTTGCTCTTTTACAGCAACAGCGTCTTTATACCTTGAGCCAGTAAGTCAGGTGTCATAATGCTATGGTAGTAAATTAAAGATTGATTTGTTATTTCTTCTTTTTTTCAAGAAAAAAAGAGTATCAGATTATTTTTCAAGAAACCCACCTAAATCAGTAAGTTTTATTGTTACTACTTGAATGCATACCTGCATTACCATATTCACACACCATATAGCAACTGTTTCTTATCTTACCTGCCACTACAGAGAAGCCAACGAGCAAGAGAATAATGAGGTATGATCTTCTGTATGACACTAGCCATTACCATGGTAAGCACCAATTGTACACCTATCACACCCTGTAGAGGAATAAGTTAATAACAAGTCAGTCTTTCTTTTAGAGAAGTGCTGAAGTATCTTAAAAAAAAGAATAACACCTTGCATGGTAGGAATAACATTTTTTGTAACATCTATGTAAAGTAAAGAAATCTCAGCCTTTGATTAATGCAGAGCATTTGCTCCATACTGAACTCCAGGCACAGATATGGAAGGGAAGGGAGGGCACAGATCAATCACAATCAGCACAGCTTCATTTTAGCATCCCAGCTCACAGTCAGGATCTGGCACTTGAGCTGAAAAGATCACAAGCAATAATAAAAAGGAAAAATATCAAACAGAGAGACAGAAGGAAATTTAGAAAAACACGCAATTGAAAACACACCAAGAATCACTTTTAAAAACTGTTTTTTTTCAGTACACTCATGAAAAGGAATATAAGCACTTTTTCTACCAGTACATAAAATGCCAAACACAAAGTTTGTATTCACTTTCACTCTTAGATATCAAGTTCAGGGTATTGCTACTTACTAATATTTTGAAGATAATCCTCACCAGCAGAGCATGACAGACTAAACAGTCCCTGATCAGGGTGAGAATTACTTAACAACTAAAACACGGGTGTGTTATCAGCATCCGTCTCAAACTAAAGTACACACTGTATCAGCTACTAGGAAGAAAATGAACTCTATTCCAGCCAAAACCAGGCGAGCCGCTGATCACAACACTTTGTGCCAAGCACCTCGCTATTCTTTCAGTCTATCTCTGCGCTCATCTCACTGTCTATCTCACTGCTTACCTAGTCCATACTTCATCAGTTTGTTTCCTAGGATATTATGATCGGCATTGCTGAAAGCCTTGCAGAAGTGAAGATAAATATCCACTTTTCCCCTTGTCCACCAAGCTGGTCATTTCATTATAAAGTGCTATCAAGTTGGTTAAGCATGACTGTCCCTTCATAAATCCAAACTGACTACTCCTAAAGCCATCTTGTCTGTTTTGGTTTAGTCGCTAGGGTTATTTGCTTTATCATCTTCCCAGGGATCAACTCACCAGCTTGCAGTTCCCATATTCTCACTTCTTGAAGTCAGAACTTAAGATACAAATTGTGAGGTCCTCAGCAACCTCTCTGGATTGACAAGACCCTTCAAAGACACTGTAAAGAGTGGCCAAAGAAAGTGATACCGCAACAACACTGGCCACCCATTAGCACTGGTGGGTGCCTCCCATTAGGACCTATGGACTTCTACATCTACAATTTGTTTGTATGTTCATTAACATGAGTCTTCCACGAAAGGTAAGCCTTTATTCCTCCATACTCTCCTACTGGCCTTGGGAGCCTGGGATTTCTTAAAATAAACTTTATCAGTCAAGACTAAGGCAAAAGCAGCATTAGTACCTTGGTCTTTCCTATTTCCTTTGCATCAGATCTCCTACTCCAGTTAGCAACAGGCCCATGTTTTCCATCATAAATACATTTGCTGTTGACATACTTGTAAAAGTTGCCATTCATGTTCTGTGTCAAGCCCAGTTCCACGTGAGCTTTGGCTTTCCTAACCCCATCCCTGCACGACCAAACTGTTTCTCCACATTCCTCCTGGGTGACCCGACCCTGCTTCTACCTCTTGCATACTTCCTTTCTATGTCTGAGCTTTGTCACGAGCTCTGTGCTCATTCATGTACATCAGGATGCATTGCTTATGAGCATGGAGGATGTGATCCTCTAAGTCAGCCTTCCCAGACCCCTCTTCTCTCCATGATCATGTCCCATAGGAGTCTTTCAAGCCAATGCCTGATAACACCAAAGTGTCCTCTCCTGAAGTTTAGGATTGTGAACCTGCTGCTTGTCCCATTTTCTTCTCTCAGGACCCTGAACTCTACAATCCAATATTCACTGCACCAAAAGCTCTGCAACATTCACATCACTGACCAGCTCTTCCTTGTCAACAACCCAAGGTCCAGTGGACCACCTCTCCTCATAAGCTCCTCAATCACCTGTGTTAGGAAACTGACATCAAAGCACACAAAAGATTTGGATTGCTTGTGACCTGCTGTGTTCTCTCTTCAGAAGATACAGGGGTAAAGTAACCTACAGGACTAGCACCTGGAAACCTAAGTATTCCTCCCACTGTCTGAGAAAGGCCTTATCTTTTCCTTATTCATGATAAAGGCTGTCTACAGCAGACACCTACAACATCACCCACGTTGCTCTGTCCTCTAGTCTTTCCCATAAGCTCTCAGATGGTTCATTATTCATCCCATGGCAGACTTCCATGCAACCCCGTTGCTCTCTCACTTAAGAGCAAATCCAACCTCACTGTCCCAGATAGTTGCTCTAAAGGGCCTGCATTCATCCACAGCAACACTCCACTTGCATGATAAATTTTTATCTCAATTAAATCATAGCTCTGCAATTTCACACAGCCCATTTTTTTCCCATGACACATGCAGCCAGGTCAGAGATGCACCCACATGCACCAGTTCCCCAGAAGTAGTGTAAGAGCTTCTCCCTCACACTTGGCCTCATGATAGCTATAGATTAGACATTAGGAAGAAGTTCTTCCATGTGAGGGTGGCAAGGCCCTCGCACAGGTTACCCAGAGAAGCTGTGGCTGCCTCATCCCTGGCAGTGTTCAAGGCCAGGTTCGACGCAGCTTTTGCCCCACTTGATCAAGTGGAAGGTGTCCCTTCCTAGCAGTCCTTGCACCTCAGAGAGGGTCTTAGGTCATACAAGGCAATTCCCTACTGTCAACACCTGCTATGCAACCAGGTATTAACCTGCAGGATCCACCACTCTTTGTCAGCCCTCCTCCTTAGCAGCAGTATCATCTTTGGTCTTAAATACTGCACTTAGGAAAAGTTCTTATATTTTTTCCCTTCACTGCTTTCTTCCATTTAAATAAAACAGAAATTTTATCAATACTGCTCTTATAAAATTATAGGCAGATGAAATCCTACAGGTGAAGTCGAGCATCATCCTTAATATAACATGACTAAGGGAGATTAGAACAACATAAATTACCTTTCAGTATCTGTGAACATATGTTACCATACATCTCATAACAAAATGTCAAGTATCAGTTAGAAATACTTGTTATTTTTTAACATAATATAGATTTAGTATCATTTGAAAAGGTGAAAAACACCTTTGGAGGTGGCTTTCTTTTTTTTTGACACATCATTACGTTTCGTCGGTATTGAAGCCTCTCTGCATCCTCCCTCTTTGAAATTTCTACTGCTCTTCTACACTGATATCATCAATTCTTTGAGGTACCTTAAAAAGTAAGACTTCACTTTTGTTGATGCTCCATGTCACCAAGACCAGGGATCAAGATCAGGATTGAAAGCTCTGTGCATTATTTTAAACACTCTACCTTCATTAAGGATTCTTTGCATCTTGGAGTCCTGTGCATGAAATTACTGAAACCAATCCCCTATCTAAGGGAAAGTGAACTTAAAATCAAAGGAAGTGTTATTAAAACAAGTTACCTGCATAATATATTTAAATGACTCAATTGCTCAGGAAGTTTATATGGTTTGCAAAATGAATCATGCATTTTAAAATCAACTGTTTATGCTGACCACCTCATGATAAGCCTAAGGACAGCCACCCAAAACCACTGTCTCACTGGCCTGCCGACTAAGCCATGATCATCAGAATTCACTATGTCAGCATAAAAGTACATCAGTATTTCTCTAAAACATTTTTATTAGGAAGACTAACGAACTAGGTGCTAGTGTGTCTCTCCAATTACACCTAGGATTTTCTATTCATAAGAGAAAGAAAATGCCCTTCCAACTCAAGGTAACAGGAAGGAAAATGATGCAAATTAAGGCAGTTAGGTTTTATACAGGGAAACAGGTCCACTGGTGAGCTAAAATACTTACAATTCAAAAGACTACCTAAAAATGCACCTACAGAAAGCCACTCCCTTACTCAAGTGAAGCCTCAACCTGTAACTGAATCCATTAGGATCATTTCATCTTAAGCCACTGAATCACAAAATCATAAAATAGTTAGGATTGGAAAGGACCTTAAGATCATCTAGCTCCAATCCCCCGCCATGGACAGGGACACCTCACACTAAACCATACCACCTAAGGCCTCATCCAACCTGGGCTTGAACACTGCTAGGGATGGAGCATTCACAGCTTCCCTGAACAACCCATTCCAGTGCCTCATCACCCTTACAGTAAAGAATTCCTTCCTTATACCCAATCTAAACCTCCCCTATTCCAGTTTTAACCCATTACCCCTTGTCCTATCACTACAGTCCCTAAATGAAGATTCCCTCCCCAGAATCCTTACAGCCCCCCTTCAGATACTGGAAGGCTGCTATGAGGTCTCCACGCAGCCTCCTGTTCCCCAGGCTGAACAGCCCCAACTTTCTCAGCCAATCTTCATACAGAAGGTGCTCCAGTGCCCCTTATCATCCTCTTCGCCCTCCTCTGGACTTGTTCCAGCAGTTCCATGTCCTTTTTCTGCTGAGGACACCAGAACTTTACACAATACTCCAAGTGAGGTCTCAGCAGAGCAGAGTAGAGGGGCAGGATCACCTCTTTGACCTGCTGATCACGCTCCTTTAGATGCAGTCCAGGATACAGTTGGCTTTCTGGGCTGCAAGCACAACACACTGCCGGCTCATGTTCATTTTCTCATAAACCAGCACCGCCAAGTCCTTCTCCACAGGGCTGCTCTGAATCTCTTCTCTGCCCAGCCTGTAGCTGTGCCTGGGATTGCTCCCACCCAGGTGTAGGACCTTGCACTTGTCATGGCTAAACTTCGTAAGGTTGGCATCAGCCCACCTCACAAGCATGTCAAGGTCCCTCTGGATGGCATTCCTTCCCTCCAGACTATCAACCGAACCACACAGCTTGGTGTCATCAGCAAACTTGCTGAGGGCACACTCAATCCCACTGTCCATGTCACCAGCAAAGAGGTTGAACAAGACCAGTCCCAACACCGATCCCTGAGGGACACCACTCATTACTGGTCTCCAGCAGGACATTGAGCCATTGACCACAGCTCTTTGTGTGCGGCCATCCAGCCAGTTCTTTATCCACCAAGTGGTCCATCCATCAAATTGATGTCTCTCCAATTTAGAGATAAGGATGTCATGTGGGGACAGTGTCGAACGCTTTGCACAAATCCAGGTAGATGACATCAACTGCTCTACCCCTCTCCATCAGTTCCGTAGCCACATCATAGAAGGCCACCAAATTGGTCAGGGAGGGTTTCCCCTTAGTGAAGCCATGCTGGCTGTCACCAAGCACCTTGTTGTTTTTCATGTGCCTCAGCATGCCTTCCAGGAGGATCTGCTCCAAGATTTTGCCAGCCACAGAGGTGAGACTGACTGGTCTGTAATTCCCCAGGTTATCCATTTTCGCCTTCCTGAAAATGGGGGTTATATTTCCCTTTTTCCAGTCATGAGGAACTTCACCTGACTGCCACGATTTTTCAAATATGATGGACAGTGGCTGAGCAACTTCATTTGCCAGCTCCTTCAGGACCCACGGATGGATTTCATCAGGTCCCATTGTGCACATTCAGGTTCTTAAGATGGTCTCGAACCAGATCCTCTCCTACAGTGGGCTTAAGATCTTCATTCTCACAGTCCCTGCATCAGCCTTCCAAGACTTGGGTGGTGCGGTCAGAGCATTTGCCAGGGAAGACCGAGGCAAAGAAGTCATGAAGAACCTCAGCCTTTCCAAATCCAGAGCAGACAGTTCTCCTGATAGCATCTAGAGGGGGCCTACATTGTCCCTAGTCTGTCTTTTATTTGCAATGTACCTATAGAACCCCTTCCCGTTATCTTTAACATCCCTAGCCAAGTTTAATTCTAACTGGGCCTTAGCTTTCCTAACCTGGTCCCTAGCTTCCCAGACATCCCTGTATTCTTCCCAGGCCGCCTGTCCTTGCTGCCACCTTTTATAAGCCTCTTTTTTCCCCTCGAAGTTTCCTCAGCAGCTCCTTATCCATCCAAGGAGGTCTCCTGGCCCTCCTGCTGCACTTCCTTCTAGTTAGGATGCAACACTCCTGAGCTTGTCGTAGGTGATCCTTGAATATCAACCAACAGTCTTGGGCCCAACTGCCCTCTAGGGCTATATCCCATGGAACCTTACTAAGCAGGTTCCTGAAGAGGCCAAAGTCTGTTCTCCTGAAGTCCAGGGCAGTGAGCTTGCTGCATGCTCTTCTCACTGTCCTGAGGATGTCAAATTCGACCGTCTCATGATCTGCATGCTCCCTACCGTCTTTTAGTGTGAATTCACTATATTCACCCCTATAAAGGTTACTGATGCTTTCCTTAAAAATAGAAATACTTGCAAAAATATTTCAGTTTACCACTGGAAACGACCTAGCAATTTTGAAGCCATTAAAAAAAAATAATAATTCAAAAAACATTATTGTTAATCTTAATTTTAAAACTGACTTTGTGGTGGAAATATCCTTCCGGTATTTCTCTACACTCTAAGCAATTAAAAAACGGATGTACTCACTTGATGATGGCATTTTTCTCTTGATTCCTGAAGGTTAGCAGTCAACCATGAGCAATATGTTAACAGCGCAAATAAGTCACTTGAAATTAAAAAATTCTACTGCATTACTCTTCTTGCAATCAGCCAAGAACACATAGCAGGGGAATACAGTAAGTGGTATGCCCACTCAAAATAACACGCTTTGTGCAAAGCACATCTTGCCAACTCTATTCTTTCTCTATTGCGTGGTCACACACTGCTTATATGTTTACTAATAAACTCTGGAAAAATCTACCACACCCAAATGATCTCTATTACAACACCAGGACACATCTTTTTTCTTCCACACACATAAAGCCACAGGGTTCATTCCAACTCAGGCTCCGTCTTGATCAAGTCTCCTATATACTTTTAAGTCTTCCCCTGCCACTAATATCAGTTTAAAGCTTTAGGTATTGGTTCCCACTACCATCTTACAGACTCTACTTGAATTACTCTAATTTAGAGGATTCAGAGTTTAGAATTTAGCCAGAAATCCACAACTTAAAAAATCTAGCCCTGCTAAACAGAGCATGAGATGTGCTTGAGGAAGAAGATGGATACATGAAAAGTCCACAATCACATGGGGGTTTTGAGGGCCTCCGGTGAGCAAAACTCGGCAGCCATCACCCTGTGAGATCTATGCTGAAGTAATTGGCCACACAGTCATTGACAGAGTTGACTCAAAAGTGACAGAAGCATTGTTCACCTCTTAAAGATGAGGAACTGCTGCAGAGATTAAATAGTGTCTGCAATTGCAGAACAGTTTGAGGAAGCAACATTATTTGGATCTGTTTTACAAGATCTTTGGCACTCTGATTCCACATACATCCATGTCTCCATCTTCGCAACTTGGAATTTGAAACCCAAATTCAAGGCACTGGGGAGAGAAGTCAGTATCTCACTACTCAGAGACCTTTCTGTCAATCTGTATAACGCCAAGAAGTACATGGCCCAAACAAAACACAACTACATGAGACAGTTTCACCGCAAAACAGAGGCTGGCAAGCAACCTCACTGTCAAAGATGAGACTGAAATACTACAACCACTAAGGGATGCCCAATAAACTGCAGTATGGCTGTGTCTCTGTGACAGAGGAAGGTCTTTGGTTGGGGTGTCTTAAAAGCCTTGAGCACTGTGCTCAGTTTCAGGTCTTTCAGTACAGACTCTAACTTTTGCTTGTGCAACAAAGCACACGGTTTGCAAGAAAACTTTTAATACAATGTAGCAGAGAATGCCTAAGTGGTCTAGAAGAGAGGTGTAGCAGCTACATTAAAGGCAAGATTGACAGATTTCTTAAAATCATGGAGAAAAGATGACAGGCCCAACAGGCAACAGTATACAGTTCAAGCTTATACCTAGACTCTGGTTTTCACCGTCTATACCTCTTACACCACATAACTGGAGTTACAGTTGCTGATAATTCGAACAAAAAGTAAGAGTAAGCAGTTGCGATAAAGTTGCAATACTCTTATCTACAAGTCAAGTGTAGTTATAATACACCAGCAGCTATCAGAATAGTAATCAAAGAAAGTAAACAGATTTTAAAACTACTTCTCCCTAAAGGACATTTTTCATTTTATCATTAATTGATTTACAGAACATGCAAAGCAAAGATAGCCAAGGTTAACACCTTTATGCCAAGATACCACTCCAGTCTCCTCATGTTGACCTTGCCCAAGGTTAGTCTCCCACATCTGTAGTAGCAAGACAGGTTTTTCCCTCTTTTTCCCTTATCTCGTACCTAGATATTAGAAATAACTCAAGCACCTAGTTTAACACAGGACTTTGAAAGTACTCATTCTCTAACCTTAACCACCTCCTCCACTGCAGGGCCTTTAGCTGAAGACAACTGCTGTATGCACCAGGACTGCAGCAGCAATATAACTGCACGCCTGAAAAAGCAGCTGGCAGAATCCAATTTACAACTTCACCTTCAGAAGCACAATGCCAGCTACTTACTTTCTGAAGTGGCAAGTCTTATAAAAACAGAAGTATTCATTGCCTATCAATCTCTTCCAGTGGCAGCACATAAATATACTAACAAAGTTGTGAATTTTCAAGTAAGAAATGGAAAAGCTTTTAAATAAGTACCGACCTGCAAGGTCTCCAGGGGAGTATAATAAATACTTTCATCTTCTGCAGTTCCAAAAGCGCAATGGCATTTATGAAACCTAGAAGCTACACTGATACAAGCTGTTTGAAATGCATTTAATAAATGACATATTATTGCTCATGCTATTAAACAAGACTATTCCATACACAAATTTTTTTTCATATGTATATGTCCATTAAGCTGCAGTTTGCAAAAGCAAAACAGTGCTATCCTGAAACATAAATGCAATTCAAAGTAATTTCCTAAACAGTACAAAACATTACATGGGATGGCCAAGGAACAGTGAGCTTACTGTGCAAAGTCTCAAAATGAAGACTACTTTCACAAAATACCTATAGTCAGAATTATACCTTGTGTAGTTAGCAATCAGAGCCAGTTCAAATCTTACAATCTGTAAAAATCAAACATTCTTAAAGATTATGTTGGGAAAGAAATCAATGCCAGGAGACACCTTCAAAATTCAGATTTTTTATGACCAAGTCTTGCCTGATTTTTTTCCCTGCACCTACCACTGTTTACAACACAGCAGAGATGAACAGAAGACATATAAAGTAGCTCAAAGAGCATCCAAGGAATCTGGGACTACCACCAAACTGCTCACCTCTGCAGGGCTTTCCTTCATTCTCTCTTGACAGGGCCTCTCCACATGCTCAAAGGAGAGCCATAAACTGCTAGATTGAAGCAGTCACCAGCAGCATGACACCCTCTGAAACAAGGTGTGCTGTTTAAAACCAAAACTACATTCCAGCCAGCCAACTGCAGTTTAGCTGACAGTCTTGCTTCCTTTTTCACCAAGGCTCTTAGCACAAAGACTACGGAACTAGTGTTCATTAGGAAAATCAAGTTATTGCTTTAGAAACTCTATGACTGGATCAAGAGCATTTATAAGATTGCAGAATTACCATTACTGAAGAAGCCAATACAGAATGTTTGTTGTGCAGAACACCAATATACATTCAGCATATTATTAAATTACAAGTAAAATTAGTTCAGAGCTACACAGACTCTGAGTCCTGTCAGTCCCAACTTGGCAGACTGCTACCACTGAATTATTTGGGTGACCTGATTTACAGGCCTCTCAGTGCAAAAGAACCTGTTGAACGTTTCATTTTCCTTTTGCTTTGGAAGTGGAGAATACAGCTTCCAAGCAACACAGAAGTAGCAGACTATCATCTTTTCACTTTGCTTACATCATGGAATCACACAAAAAAGATTATTTGTCCATGCTGCCAGCAGCTAGTGAAAAAAAAATAGACCCGATTTTACAATTCAATCAGGCAACAGAAGGAAGCACTCAGTCTATTTAAATGAGGACCTACACTAAGAGAAAGAGCTGTGTTTCCAAATGTCCCAGAGTAGCTTCAAATACAGAGCTAGGCGACAGTACCCACTCACTCCTACAAATGACAGGAGTCTCTCAGGACTTTTTGATTAAATAACCCCTACAGAAAAAGATAAAGAAAATAAAAGAACAGAGGAAAAGCCATAATGAGAAAACTAACTCTGCAGTTCTTTTCAGATGTCGAAACATACACTATTAAAATAACCTTACTAGAATCAGAAGAGCTTAAAGTCAGACTTTACCCAAAGTGTAACTCTGAAGTTTACTCCCTAAGCAAGACTTCCATAATTCGAACAAACGTTATGTTGCCATAGTTTAAATGGCGCACTGACATTCACATCCACATGGAAAATAAATATATGTATTAACGCCACATACAAAATAAGTTTTTATATCTGCACTCAAGTATTCCTATGGATCTCCATATACTTTGTAAAGTATGTTAACAGAGCCAAGCAACTGTAGTGTTTTAAACAGCAACAAAGATGTAAATACAAAATTCAACATATCTTTATAGCGAAGGAAGTCTGTTTGTTCAGCCTAGAGAAGAGAAGGGTCCAGGCAGACCTTGAAGCAGCTCCCAGTGCCTAAAGGGGCTACAAGAAACCTGGAGAGGGGCTTTGGACAAGGGCCTCTAGGGACATGACAAGGGCAAATGGCTTTAACCTGAAAGAGGGGAGATTGTGATGAGCTCTTAGGCAGAAGTTCTTCCCTGTGAGGGGGGTGAGGCCCTGGCACAGGCTGCCCAGAGAACCTGTGGCTGCCCCATCCCTGGCAGTGTCCAAGGCCAGGCTGGACGGGGCTTGGAGCAGCCTGGTCTAGTGGCAGGTGTCCCTGCACGAGGCAGGCCGCTGGAAATAGATGAGCTTTGAGGTACCTTCCAACCCAAACCATCCAATGATGCTATGATTCTGTATAGTTAGCAGGAATAACCTCGGCCAAATTTCACTCTTCTGCTACTACGGGTCCATTTAAACTGTGTTACACGTAACACACTAAGCAGTGTCAGTGCTAAAACACCTGTCAAGTAACCCGAGGCAGGGTTCTTCTCAAACCAAGTAACCCATGTGCTACCACCGCACATGCCACTAACCCGGGGATGAACCAGGTGTAGTGAACACCAGAGCAGATGCGCGCTAATAACGAAGCTCCCTGGTACCACCCGTCCACCCCCCTATCCCCAGAGCCACATCGTAGAGCCCAAGCTGAGGGGCGCATCCGCGGCGGGCTCACCCCGTTCCCGGCCCCGCGGGCTCACCATGGTGCCCGAGCCGCCGCCGCCGCCGCCGCCGCCGCCGCCGCCGCCGCCGCTCGGCTCGGCCCCGTTCGCAGCACATACACTCGCCGCCGGCTCCCGCCCGTCGCAGAGGTCACGCCAGGACCCCACAGCACGTAGGCCCCCCTTCAGCTGTTTAACCAACTGCCTGCTCGTAAAAGGGCGAGCAGTTCTGGGGGCGGGGCAGACGCCACCGCACCTACCCTTCTGCCCCCGATGCAGAGAGAATAATCGGAGAGAAATTTCGCCGCCGGAGCGGACGGTCCGTTGTAGTGTATATGCACCAGCCCCATCAGGCACTATGTGTGCAGCCCGGCTCAGCCAGGGCGCAGGCACGACCCCGGTCACGTGACGCGAAGCGGTCGATCCGAGCGCTAAACGCCTTGCCGGAAGCCGCGGGGTGTCGGAGTTAGCGTGCACTAGGAGATGAACGGGAGCGGAACGGGAACAGAAGCGGGAGCGGGCGACAAGACAGGGCAACTCAGCGGCAAAACGGCAGGGAGAACGGTGGAACCCATGCACATGCGCCCTGCTCGTATTCCCGCTGTCTGGGCTGGCCGAGGCGCATGCGCAGGGGCGGGAGTGGACTAAGACCGGAAGTGGATTACAGTGCGCAGGTTCTCGCGCAGTACGGTGCTGTGATTGAGTTGTGCTTGGTGGCGTGGCTGTTAGCGATGAGCCCCGAAGGTGTCTCGCGGCCCTCCCGGCAAGCCTGGGGAGAAGGGGGCCAGCCGGCGACTCACGGGCCTGCCAGTGTGCCGCCGAGGTGGGGAAGGGAGCAGAGCCATTAATACCTGAGGGAATTGTGCGGAGTGTCTGCCCCTGCGGCGCCTCAAGGCAAAAGAATGTTCGCCGTTTAGTCTCTGGTCCGCTTACAGTCTTGTTCAGCATGGGGAAGAGAAGGCTCAAGGGGAGACCTTAGGGCAGCTTCAGTGCCTAAAAGGGCTACACAAAAGCTGGAGAGGGGCTTTGGACAAGGGTCTGTAGGGACAGGGCAAGGGGGAATGCCTTCAGTGTGACAGAGGGGAGACTGAGATGAGCTTTTAGGCAGTTCTTCCCCGTGAGGGTGCTGAGGCCCTGGCACAGGTTGCCCAGAGAAGCTGTAGCTGCCTCATCCCTGGCAGTGTTCAAGGCCAGGCTGGACAGGCTTGGAGCAGCCTGGGCTAGTGGAAGGTGTCCCTGCCTGTGGCAGGGGATTGGAACTGGAAGAGCTTAAGGTCTCTTCCAACACAAACTAGTCTGGGATTCTATAAAAGAAGAAGAGCTCCGCTTCCCACTGCGTGATGGGTTTTCAGTTGTCTAGCAGAAGCCAAAATATAAAACATGCTAGTGACTGAATCAGGTACAGGCATGCATTTAAAGAACTTCCTCCATCTTCACCATTGTTACTTTGTGAAGGACAAACGAGCGGCACGAAGAAATGAGTTTTCTTGATGTTTTCCTACCCTTGTGGAAGTTCTGCCTCTCACTGGATGTATGAGAAAATTTAAAGAGCATCTTCACAGGTTCTGAGTATTTTTTCCACATAGTGAAGCAGACCCAGCTTCAGAGACTTCTAAAAGCTGATCGGAAATGTAACACTAGGTTTATCACTTACAGTATATCCATAAATCCTGCAAGTCCCATTTGGATGGCCTGAATGCTTCCAGAGTCTCTCTGGCTGATTACCAAAGAGATTTAACTGCCTCTGACAGTCATTCAGAGGGTCTGAATCAAATAATGAATCATCTGCCCTTATTCACGCACTGGAACTGAGGTGCAGTTCTGGCCCCCTAAAAATTTTACCATATTTTTCCTGGTCCTGTCAAGGGTCCAAATCCCATTTTGGGAATACTTCTCTTTTTTGTAAGGTAAAAGCTGTTAAGAAAACCTTCACTTAAAGCCTAATTCGACATGTGAAAGGATATTGAAGAAAAATGCTACCAAAACCATCAAAATGTAATCCAGTGAGAGTTCATTAGTTTCTTTTTCGGAAAAAAAAAACATTTCAGAATGTAACATTTCCATTTAGATGAATAACTAAATCTTTTGAGTACACTAAAGGTATTTCCTAGCATTTTAAAATAGGAATATATGCACTTAGCATATAAGGTGGGAGGGGTTTACTCAGAGGTTCTTTTGACTTAGGTGGATGGGTGCTGCACTCATTTAAGCCAGTTCTGTGAATAGTGGAACTATTTAAGTCTGGTTGTGCACTGGTATTTCATGATTGATAGATGAGAAATGCAAGTTCCTATTTTAAGAGCATGTCTGTTTGGACCACATACAGTCGTTCTGACCTACAGAGGGTGTAGTTGTAATTGAGACTAACTTTACAAATATGTTTGATTCAGGGCTCCAAACAGAATGAGAAATCACCAGCAGACAGATTGCCACATGCACAAGAGTTTACACTGCAGTACCACTGATGACTTCCACAAGAAACCAAGGCAAAAAGGAGACCATTGCATTTGTGTTCATTTCACCTGGAGTGCCATGCCATGAGACAGGAATTTAGGACTACAAAGGCTGTGGGTTCATCTTTGTGTGTACCTTGGTTTGGCCTGAGTTTTCTAGATACTAATCCCCACTCCCAACCTATCGTATTACAAAATTATGAACAAATTATTTTAACTGTACAAGAGTACATCTGTGTTTATATTGTTTCCCACTGCTATGCCATGCACACACACATTTACACACACACGTATGTGTCTCTGTGCATAGAGTACTCATGTTAACTGGAGCACAGGCTCTTCCAAACAGGAACACAACAAACTATTCAAACTGGGGGCTCCAAAGTTGCCCCTTAAAGTGCTCCTCATTTTATTGACTGTCGTTCTGAGGTGGTTACTGTTCTGTTAAAGTGAGCTGACTTGAAATGTACTTTTTGATAGCAAGCACACATGTCCTTTTTCTCCTAAAACGTCAAGCTGGTGAGCAGCATCTGCCATGCTGGTGAACAGCGTGGTGGAGCTTGACAGGCCTGTGGTGTATTGTGACTTCACCTGACCACTGCATGTGAGAACTTAGGAATAAATGTGTGTAACAGTAGTATATCCTTTTAAAAAGCACCAAATGGTTTTGATGATTTCTTCTTTGTCCTGAACATCAAAGTTTCATCATTTGGTGCCTTTTAAAAAGCACCAAATGGTTTTGATGATTTCTTCTTTGTCCTGAACATCAAAACATCATCAGAGCAGCATTTGTGTGTAAAAAATATTACTATGACTGAGTGGACTACAAATTGGCAAAGTGTTCCAATGTGGAATGCAAAGAAAGGTGAAGTTCTTTTAGAGCTAGCAGCAGATGATGGGCAGCACCCTTGTGCTGGTTTTGGCTGGTTAATTTTCTCCACAGTAGCTGGTGTGGGGCTCTGGTTTGGGTTTGTGCTGGATATAGTGCTGATCACACAGGGGCGTTTTCATTACTGCTGATCAGTGCTGACACAAGAGCCAAGGCCTTTTCTGCTCCTTGCCCTATCCCACCAGCAAGCAGGCTGGGGTGTACTAGGAGCTGGGGACACAACCAGGACAGCTGACCCCAACGGACCGCAGGGATATCCCAGACCATAGGACATCATGCTCAGATATAAGAGCTGGGGGAAGAAGAAGGAAAGGGATGTTCAGAGTGGTGGTATTTGTCTTTGCAAGTCACTGTTGCATGTGATGGAGCCCTGCTGTGCTGGGGATGACTGAACTACGTGACCATGGGAGGTGATGAATGGATTCATAGAGTGAGTTTGCTCACTTTTACTCTTCAGTTCTGTGCCCCATCCCATGGGAAGGGAGTGAATGAGCAGCTGCATGGGGCTCAGTTGCTGGCTGGGATTAAACCACAACAGCACTCTAATCTGCAGTGCCAGAAGAGAGAAGAGCTTGTGCCAGTTGACAGAAACTGGACCACTGGATGTCTTGAAGGTTAGAAAGAGAACTTTCAAATCCATCCACTGCCTCACAGGGAAGAGTGTAATGAGCAAAGTAACTGGTGTGTTTGGAGGTTTGGGAGCAAGTTAACAACCTGACAGGAGCATTCTTCAGACACTCAGTGAAAGTGCCACAGGCCTCTATTCTCCATCTCAGTTCCTTTGGCATCAAGAAATGTATTCCAGGGACTTGCCAGTATTACTACAAGCCTTTGGCTGATTCTGTTTGTAAAAAAAAAATAAATTAAAGCCTGACACCCCAAGAATATTATTCTATTTTACTTGTATTAATCATATTAAAAGCGGTGTTTGTGAGGGTCAGGACTGTATCTACCTGTTGATACACTGAGCCCGTGTTTCTGCGCTCCTCACAAGAACAGTGATCCCCTGTGAAGGCTGGTCGAGAGAGCTGGGCTTGTTCAGCCTGGAGGAGAGAAGGCTCCGGGAGACCTTAGAGCAGCTTCAGTGCCTAAAGGGGCAAGAAAGCTGGAGTGGGGCTTTGGGCAAGGGCCTCTAGGGACATGACAAGGGCAAATGGCTTTAACCTGACAGAGGGGAGATTGAGATGAGCTCTTAGGCGGAAGTTCTTTCCCTGTGAGAATGGTGAGGCCCTGGCACAGTTTGCCCAGAGAGGCTGTGGCTGCCCTGTCCCTGGCAGTGTCCAAGGCCAGGTTGGACGGGGCTTGGAGAAACCTGGTATAGTGGAAGGTGTCCCTGCACGTGCGGGCCATTGGAACTGGATGGGCTTTCAGGTGACTTCCAACCCAAACCAGTCTGGGATTGTATGATACCATGATTTGTAGATCTCTAAGTCATGAAAGTGGCCCCAAGGGAGATGTCTGAGTGGCAGGGGCCAGGCAGTGACATGTCCTAGTTCCATGCTGTCAAAGGGGACACGGGTCAAGAGACAATTTTTTCCTCATCCCAGTCCCTGTGCTAGGAGAGGAGATGGAGGTCAGTGACAAGTTTTATACTTCCCCGTGCTGCCTGGGGAGGAGGCACGGCTGGCTCAGTCAGCTATGTACAGAGCGCTGCATGCACAGAAATCCAGGCAGACCTTTGTTTTTATTTGTTGTCTCCAGCTGGTGTTCCAGCAACACCCAAGCACATCACCTGCATGATCCTCTCATCAGAAAAATACCCCAAAAGTCAGCATCAGGAAACCCATCACACAGTGGGCCCTGGAGAAGTTAGCTGTTGGTGTAGTGCAGAGCACTGCTGCTGTCTAGTGAGTCAGAGTTAATAAAATAAGGTGGTAAACCCAACATGTGACTTACAAAGAGCTTCCCCCACTAATGAGAGTTACCCAGGATCCCAGAGATGCTCATTATGTGTTGTTTATGCCCAGTAGTAAAGTCTTGCATTGCCTCAGTAGTGCTAGCTGAAATAGTGCTCTGTGATAATAGAATAAAAGCTATCAAGGAGTTTTGTTGTCTGTACTTATGTAGCTCTGGGTTGTATTCTTTAATATCTCTCCCCTCTCTCCCCATATCAGAGTGTTATTTATAGGAGCAATTCTTCACTCAGCTGAAAATAAAGGAAACCTTGAAAACACCTCAAGGCAGGCTGATTATGAATAAATAGGGATGCTAGCATAGCAGACCAAAAAACTCCACAATGTAAAGCCACGTATTTCAGCACAACCACACCAAGGTTGGATCTGGGTCAAAAAAAAAGAGTCTAAAATAAATGCAGTGGAGATGTAAGACTCAAAAGTGGAACAGAACAACACATCTGTTGAATGTTTTTGTCTGTCTCCTCATGTTCCTAATTGTGATGGCAGCCTGAGGTAAACGTGAAGAATCCTGATGCTGAAACAGTCAGTGTTTTGGAGGTTCACTGGGAATGCATGTTTCTGGATGCCAGGACCTGTGAGTGTGGGGCATGTTTGAAAAAAGGTGAGTATTTTCAGTTATTCCCTTTTAGCTTCCTGAAATTAAAAGAAAATAACACAATAAAACATCTAAAAATACATAAATAAAAAAACAAAGCCAAACTTCTGCCAGAAATGTCTCTGAAGACTTTGCACTTACACACCAGTGAATACTGCTGAGTTGAATCTTTGAAAAGCGAGTCACTTAGGCGACACAAAAATGGATTTGTCAAAATGTGTTTATGTACCTCTTGTACTAATACTAGTCTTCAGGCAGAAGGACTCTTACCCTTCCCTTTCCTTCCTGTGCCTTCCATTCCTTTCCCTTTCCTTCTGCATTCTCTATTCCAGGTAATTAGAGGGGCAGATCTTTACATAAACTGGGAGAGATGAGCCTAGCATGCCTGTGGCCTGAGCGCGCTTGCAAAAGAACATGTGTTTTCTCACTTCCAGCCTAAAGACTATGACCATCTATGCCAAATGAGAAGTTAAGTCTGAGACTTCAAAATCATCAAACTGCTGGTGGCAAAAGCCTCCCAAGAAAAATAATTTTTGCTTCCTGACGTGTGTGCTTCTACATCCTCTGTCAGTGTAAGGCTGGTGGAAAAGAATACCTTAGTAGCAATTCTCTAACCAAAAACTGTACATGGCAGCTTAGCAGCGAAAGATTTCTGCAGAAAGACATTGCTGATTATGAGGGAGGAAAGAAGAGCTAAAACAATGCTTAAGTAGCTCCTTGGCTTTCAAAATTCTTCTCTATTCACTGCAGCCATTTGAAGCTCTTCGCTCATTAGTGTTCCATAAATATTTCAAGCATTTTGATTTGGTTGATTATCGAGGGGGAAAAAGAAAAAAAAAAAAAAAGGAAATTTAAAAAATACATTCTCTACAAAAATGCTTGAACTCAGCCTGGCTACTGAACAAGGAAGCATTCATAGTGAGGTATTAGTTCAGAAGTGCTGAAAATAGAAGCATCGGTTATAGACAAATGCAGACAGCCCAAAAGACAAAGAAAGTATTTTAGTCATGAAGGTAAACTAATGTAATTGTGAATACAGTTGCATTTATACAGGCTTGATACAATCTACTAACATAAATCCTGGAGGATTGTAAGAAACATGAGGAATGTGTACTCCAACACCAGTAACCCTCTAGTAGCAGGCAGACTTCTGTCAATAATAGATTAGGAGGAAATTAGATGGCACTATCTCTTCCCTCTTCAGATCTCTGTTCACATCACACAGTGTCCTGGGTTCAGCAGTAGCAGTCATTTTTTCTCCTTAGTAGCTGGTGCAATGCTGTGTTTTTGACTTTCAGCCTGGGAACAACACTGATAACACCGATGGTTTTAGTTGTTGCTCAGTAATGTTTACTCTGACCAAGGACTTTCTGAGTCTCATGCTCTGCCAGGGAGGAAGGGAAGCCGGGAGGAAGCAGAGACAGAACACTTGACCCGAACTAACCAAAGGGGTATCCCATACCACAGCATGTCATGCCCAGGATGTAACTGAGAGTTACCCGGAAGGGATAGTTCACTGCTCAGTCGGGCTGGGTATCAATGGGTGGTATTGTATTCTTTTCCCTTGTTATTTCCCTTATCATTATTATTACTGGTGGTAGCAGTAGTGGGTTTGTGTTATATCTGAGTTACTGGCCTATTCTTATCTCAACCCGTGGGAGTTACATTCTTTTGATTCTCCTCCCCACCCCTCTTGGAGTGGGGAGAAGAAGAAGTGGGGGGGAGTGAGTGAGCGTCTGCGTGGTTCTGAGTTACTGGCTGGGCTTAAACCATGACACGCATGCAGCATTTTGAATCCAATAGACCCATCATCCGTTTCAGACTCTGCATCTTTAGACGTGTAGGTGCGGTGGAGACATTTATGATAAGGTCTTTCAGGCAAGGGAGAATTTTTTTAGCTCAGAAAGGATGTAAGCAGTACCAGCTCTCTTGATAAGTAATGCCAGATTTAGAAACCATATTATAAAAGACAGGAGGGGATCGTAGCATTTTGCCTGTATACACAATGGGACACATGTACTTGAGACATTCACACCACTTTTAGTCCTATGTTTTCTGTCCCTGTCTCAGGAGTGGTTTTGGTCTTTGCTATATCTGCATGAACACTTACGACACACTTTGTCGTACATCACTTAGAAAAAAAAATGGTGGAAAGAGTTTTTTTAGCAACAGCACATTCCTGGTGCTTCCTTACCTTGCGCTGAAAAATTACAATAGCTTTAGACCTCACTCCTCCATGTGTCTTTCATTCTAATGTCCTGAAAAAGAGACCTAAAAAGTAGGTACTAATTACTGGTAAAAATTGTGTACTAGTCCTCATAATTTGATCATAATCTCTTGTGGGCAGTAGGATCTTTAAACTCCCTCCTTTCTTCATCTGTCATTTTCGATCATCATTTTGGTATGATTTTTTAAAATTAATTTTCTGTAAGAAAATGGATGTAATCAGAGCAAACAGCTGCCTGAATGTTAGACAGCATGGGAGAAGTGAAGATGACATGCTGCCCTTTTCATATGTCTATTCAGTATTTACTGTCAACTTCAACTAACATTTATATAATATGAATATTTTAAAACAAACTCTTTACTGTACCCAAGTACTTACCTGAGTAAATAGAACCACCTCCTCCCTCCCATGTTCCTTCTAAATACTAGTTAGTTGTCTGTACATTGAATGAGCAGAAAATCAGGAAATAATGGGAAAGAAATTGTTTTGATAGCTCTGATTTGGCACATTGCTTCTTTAAAGCAAGAATTGTTCCTCTTTGTTTACTAGGGGAGTATCTTGAGTGTTGCCTTGATTGTCAGAGTTGACATTTTAAAAACCACAGAATCCCAGACTGGTTTGTGTTGAAAGGGACCTAAAAGCTCATCCAGTTCCAACCCCCTGCCATGGGCAGGGACACTTTCCACCAGACCAGGTTGCTCCAAGCCCCATCTAACCTGTCCTTAAACACTGCCAGGGATGGGGCAGCTACAGCTTCTCTGGGCACCCTGTGCCAGGGCCTCACCACCCTCACAGGGAAGGACTTCTGCCTAAGAGCTCATCTCAATCTCCCCTCTGTCAGGTTAAAGCTGATTAAAATTCTGTGAGCATTTTCCAGTTTTTACATGAACTTTGACTAAGGCTTTTTGGTGTACAAATAGGACGTATTCAAGACACTAGAGAGCCTCTCCTGGAGCAGCACGATAGTTGCATGAATGTGTGAGTGTTATGGTTGTGCTTTCAGATGAAGCTTGGTGCCCAGAATGAAGATGACATTAGGAATGCTGAAGATCACAGCATGTACCTAAAAATACCATATGTTCTGGCATCTCCTTTTTTCCTACTTGTCTTTTACAGGGATGAATTTTTTGTGACTAGCTGCAAGATGGTGTGGTGTATATGGGCTTTTATGCAGGCATTGGCACTAAGCTTTACATCCTTTCCTATGTACCAGTCCCCACCAGCTCTGCTGAGAGGTTCCTGTCCTTTTTGCTAGCCTTGGTTGTTCTGGTTTTTCACTTGATCTCTTGCAACTTGTGTTTTGCTGAACTTTTATTGTGCGCACCCTGGTTTATATCCCTCTTGATACTTGACCCACAAAGAAAACTGAGTTTGGTACAATTTCTGTCCATGGCAGCTGATTTCTTCAATTTAGCTTTAAGACTAATGTTTCATTTGAGGCACTGGCAGTTCAGTAGCCTGTGTTGACTAAAACTGTTACTTTTACCATGAAATGCGCTGTTGTTGTCTAGAAATTGTGTGTTTGGTATGTATCACTGGGCCGTTTCAACATTAGATCATTTCCATGTGTTCATTATTGGGGTTTTTGAGCTACATTGCTTTTTCTATTCTCCTGCTTGGTTTGTTTGTTCAGTCTGTACTGAATGGACATTGCAGCTCATAAACTGTAATGACTGTGATAACTCACGGAATATGAAAATAGAGTAATACATAGTGAGCATTTGCTACAAGATCACCTACATGGGTGGCTCTAATAAGTGTGCGCAAAGGCTGAGCCATGTTAAAAGAAGTTATTTAACAGTAGGCACTTTTAAATACCCTTTTTGATCAGGAGAAGGCTCTTGAAGTATTTCTGTGTGTTTATAGTGGGCATGAACCTGTGTCACAGTTTTTCAATCAGTGAAGAAGAAATGCTGAAAATGACGGTAAATATATTTAATAACATATATTTAATAAATAAAATATATTTAATAAATAAAACATGTTTAATCCGTAACAGTAAATATATACAAACATATATCTGGAAGAAATATTTGTGTGACAAGTCAGAAATCATAGAATCATAGAATAGTTAGGGTGGGAAAGGACCTTAAGATCATCTAGGGTGAGTGTTTAGTGTCTCTATTTCTGCTCAGGAAGGAGAGAGGAGACCAGCTCAAGCTGCAGAGAGCTCATTAAGCCCACCAAGAGACTTGTGGAAATGAGTGTAAGGTATCTTGTGGTCTTTGCAGTCTGTTGATTAGTCCTGGGAAGCTGTCAGCCAGAGTGCTCCCAGGTTATGTTGTGAAGAGTTGCCTATATACCCGGCCAGATGCATTTAGGAGGTTGCTGCTGGCTTGGGACTCCCTTTATAGTGTTGTTTCCTCTCTCTGGGCAATGTTAAAGCCTTTGTGCCGTTCTGCATCACTGTTAAGTATGTTAAATGTGTCATCAGCTCACTCTGAATTGCTCGGGATATGTGGTTCAGTCTATGTTTTAAAGTTTCACAAGTTGGTATGTCATTTTAGTAATGTGTGTACACACACACCCTCCTCCCACACACACTCTTCAAAGACCATCAGTTGCAAATGAAGGAAAAGCTTTTAAAAGCAAGAGGGAGAATAATATTAGAATAGAATATGACTGGTGGAAAAATTAATTATCTTTGTAAATAATTTTTACTGTTTTTTTCATCAAGTTTTAATTAGTTTATGAAAAGGTAACTGGCACAGGGTGCCCAGAGAAGCCATGGCTGCCCCATCCCTGGCAGTGTTCAAGGCCAGGTTGGCTGGGGCTTGGAGCAACTTGGTCTAGTGGAAGTTGTCCCTGCCTGTGACAGGGGATTGCATCTGGGTGAGCTTTCAGGTCCCTTCCAACCCAAATCAGTCTGGGATTCTATAAGGTTACTGAAAAGTCAGGTTACCTGTGATTCAAATCTGATCTCCTCACCTGAGAAGAACAGAGAAAACAAGCACAACATTGTACAGGTACAGATGTTAAGTTATTTGAAATTAAACAGTTGCAGACTCCTCATTCTGTCCTCATGATGTGTAGCAAAATTGAAGCTCAGGTCAATTTAAGAAACTTTATAATGCCAACTGCAGTTAAGAGACTTTCCGTGGGCTATCTGCTGCAGAAGTGCACCTGTTTACAAAAAGAGAGATGGAAAATCTTCCCACTTGTGAAAAGGAGAGGGTTATGGAAAGGAAAAAGTTATGGAAAAGAAAGGGTTAGGGAAAGGAAAATGTTAGGGGAAGGGAAGAGAAAAGGTTAGGGAAAGGGAAAGGAAAAGTTTAGGGGAAGGGAAGGGAAGGAAAAATTAAAAATCAAACAAACAAAAAAAAAAAAAAAAAAACCAAAAAAACAAAAAAACCCACCCCACAACAAAGAACAAAGCCAAACCCAGACGATAAAAACACCACACAACCCATCAAACCCAAAGAAGCAAGATAGCAACCCCTGAGTTTACCTTAGGGAATCTCTGAGTAGAATGGGTTTTTTCTTTTTAAATATACGCAAGAGCATGGAGACGGAGCTGCAGCACCCAGAGGAAAGCAGGGCAAGGGGACACGTCCTCGGGAGCCAAAAATGTCTTGTTGAACGTGGGACACACCAGAAAGCAGATGACAACAAACACGAGGGATCCTTTCGCGGTAGTAATTCCGTGCCCGGATTCCATCATGAGGATGCATCAGGTCCCCGAGACTGCGGGACCCCCTGGTCGGGTCTTTTTCACATCCCCTTCACATCCCCTTCTCCCCCAGAAGGAGATGCGAAGAATTCAGGAGGTGCCGGTGCTCTGCCCCAAGGCAAACTTGCCTGGGCAATTTCCTGTGTCAGCCAGGTTTAAACTCGCCGGGGCTGGTCCTGTCTCGTATCGGAATAAAGTGGATATTGGGAGCAAATCGACGGTCACACACTATTTGACAAATTCTGATTTGCTTTTAGGAAAATGTGCGTTAATCCTATTAGGGGAAGGGAGCAGAGGGAGCGGACCGGGGATACAGCCGCTCTAGAAATCTGGGATTTTGGGGACCGGTTTTGGCGCTGCCTCCCTGGGGAGGGAGGAGCAGGAGCTGTGAGGCACGGAGGGAAGGGGAAGAGGATATCTGGTGTTTTCTTCGTCAAACCTTGCAGGCGACGTTTGATTCCTCCCTGTTCCCCGTCCGGGGCTCGGCTCGGAGCCGTGCCTCCTGCCCTGGCTGCCGGCAGCTGCATTCCTGCATCCTTCCATCTCCGCATCTCCACATCCCTCATTTCCGCATCTCCACATGCCTCTTCCCCGGCATCCCCGCATTCTGCATAGCGCACCCCTCCATTCCCGCATCCCTCCATCCCCTCAACCCTCCATCCACGCATCCCATCCTCGTGGTGGTCTGCCTGAAGCGACTTTCCCGCGCCAAATATTGCCGGCGCCGGGATTTTAGACCATGGGCGGTGCTGCTGGGGCTGCGGGTCACCTTCTTCCCTTGTCCATGAGGGTTTGTAACCTCCCGCTGCAAAGGCTAATTTTCCTTCACCCCGTCCCCCTTATATTTGTATTATGTTTATAATATATGCACATAATATATACATTGAATAAAAACCTAAAGTGTCTATAATTATCCAAATATTTCAATACTTATCCACTGGGGTGGCCATTGAGGTTTTACAGCCCCTCCCGCATCCTCAGGCATTTTCAGGCAACGGTTTTCCACCTTTGGGGAAGTTCTGGAGAGGCAGCTTAAGTTTGGGGGCAGGCAGCGGGGAGATTCTAGTTAGGGGCTCCTCAGGGTTTTCCCGAGGGCTGGAAGAGGTGAGCAGGGGGTGAGAGACACTCCAAACTGTCTCCCCTTTGGGGCCGGAGGCGGGGCAGAACTCGGGGAGGGTGGGGGGGGTGCCGGGGAGCCACAGCCCCTGGAGATGGACTTCGGAGGGGTCCCTGGGCAAGGAGGCGGCCTTCGCCACACATGTGATCACCGGCTGCCCGGCCTCCTCGTAAGTATTTAAACATTCGGTTAATTATCTACAGTTCAGGCTTTTATTCAAGTTCACAGTGTATGTACATATATTTTATTTCACCTACCTACTGTAGAAGACCTGACTACGTTTTGTACACCCCCAAATGATGCACGTGCCTGTATTTTTATTTTCTGATTTGGCGTTTGGATTTTTTATAGTTTTTCCCCTCTGGTTTTGGAGGTTGTTTTGGGGGGTTCGTAGTTTTTTGGGTTGTGGGGTTTTTTTTTGGGGGGGGGGGGAGGTGTGTTTTTCTTTTTTTTTTTTGGGGGGGGGGCTGGGGTTTTGCTGGGTGTTGTTTATTTTATTTATTTCCCTCTTTTTTTTTTTTTTTATTTTGGTGGGTTTAGGGTTTTTTGGTTGTTTTGGGGGTTCTTGGTGATGGTTTGGGATTTTGTTTTGAGCCTTTTGCTGTTTTGGGGTTGGGGGGGTTATTATTTCCTTGTTTCGATTGTTTTGTGTTTTGTTTGGTGGGGTTCTCCTCCCCCCCCCACCCCCACCCCCCCCCTTTGGTTTGTTTTGTTGGCAAAAGGCCGGTTTATCGAACCGGAAGGACGTTGTAGTTGTCTTGTCAGTTGCTGTGATTTGAAAGTTAGCCTGTGCGGCGCTTTAGCCTGCCCTCCGCAATCAGGCTTGAGGCTCACGAGGATTTGATTGTAGGAGTTGCCTTATTTGCATTGATGAGGATGAAACAGCCGCTGGAGCGTACAGAACTGCAGCTGACACAATCATCGAGTCCGGGATTAGCCTAGGGAATCAGGAATCCGCTGCTCTACGTGGCAATCTCAGCCCTACATTAGAGTCACTCGTGCAAAGTGACCCAAATTTGCAGTGAGCACAATCAGCAGTCCAAAGATGCATGTTAATTTAGGGGCTGGCATTTCCTTGCGTTTTCCTTAATAAATATAACGAATATGCAAGGCTAGGAAAGATGAGCTTTGTACTTTCCCCCCCAAGAGCCTCCCAAAGCATTCTAACCACAGCCCCTGGCATGTAGGACAGGGAAGAAGTTTTGTACTCTGTAACTGAAAGGGTGGAGTGTTTTTTTTTTGCTGTTGTTGTTGTTGTGTGGAATTTCCTTCTCTTTTACTTTCTTGCTCTCCCTTTCTTTTTCCCTTTCCCTTTCCCTTCTTTTCCTCCTTTCTCCCCTCCCCTTCCCTTCCCTAATAAAATAGAAGGCGCTTGGCTTTTTTACATTCCCCACCCCCCCGTCTCCTTTTTCTTTAACCAGTCGCTTCAAACTTAAAGGGTAAAATGTTGCATGTTATATATTTTCCCCTTCCTGCACTTGTTCAAAACATACCCACATTTAAATCGGGGGAAGTGGGGTGTTTCACCGAAGTTAAACTCCTGGAGTGAGAATTTGGCAAAGTAGTCTGCCTCTGCACTCACCCTGCTCCCCCGACACCCAAAGATCGTGACTTTTCAAGAGAAAACAAAATCTGAGATTTGTATCTCCATGCTTTTTCGTTGTGTAGCTATTTAAATTCTCACCTATGCTTTGGGGGAGAGGGGGGCGCGAAGAAAAGGAAAAAAAAGATGAGTAAACGATAATTCGGAGCGAAAGCGTGCAGTTCAAAAGCTAAAGCTTCCATTGGAGAACAAAAAATTTAATGAGCTTTTAATGGAATGCAATGCTCAGGGTAGTAAATCATTTGTTAGTTGACGATGCAATCAGCATGCCTATTAATGTTGCTTGGGTTTTGGTTTTTTTTGCTAAACATTAACTGAATGAAAACGCTTAGTCCTTGTTCTGCTTGGGGGGCTTTCGTGAAGCAAATGGACTTTCAGAATAGAGATTGTCAATAAAGGTGAGTGCACTCCAGGTGTCGTTTGAATATGGTGATAAAATACTTGTGATAAATATTTAAAAGGGTTTTAAATCCAGAATGGTTGCCTAGTGTATTGTGAACTCTTTTTAAAGAAACAGTGGGCCTACAAAGGCCTTCCATCAATCTCTGTTTCTCTCTCGGGCGATGCATATTATGTTTTATTCGGTAATTTTTTAGCATTAACTACAGGGTGTACGCTGGGACATGAATGTAGGTAAATTGCAGAATTTGGAGGCTCGATCTGCAAAAGCAAATAAAAAACCTCAAGAAGAAATTACTGTTCCTTGCCAGAAGTGTAATTAGAGCTTTTCTAAATCCACCCGCAATACTTAAGCACTTAAAATTAGGCGATTTTTTAATATCAGAATCTGAGTTTTTTATGAAGGGAAATCCATTCTTTTTTTTTTTGCTGTGCTGCGCGATTTCCTTTTATATTAGTGGACTCGAAGAAAAGCAGCAAAGCAAAACTCCAGTGACATTAACACCACAATAGGGATGGTGGTAATTGTTCTTTTATGCAAGTTGACTGTAAATATTTAGCCTATTGAATCCTCAGACAAGCCTTGGATTGCACAGATCAATCCACATATTAACTGACAATGCGCCTCTTCTAAGGCAATGTTTGTCGGTTTTGTCTCAAATCTGTTTTGGTCTTGCAGATTCACGTGAGAGTGAAAGGGGAATTTAAGCCAATAAATTTAAAAAGAACAGTTGTAAACTGGCAGTTTTGCGGTTTATTTTAACGACGACAAAGTTCCTCTTCTATTACTTAAAATTAGTTAAATCGTCGCGTGATCCATTCACAATAACCAGATACCTTTAAAAACCGATAAACACCTATGTGTTTTAACTATTCGTGTTTATGACCCAAAAGGTTAAAAGCCTTTGACTGGCATTTGACTTCTGACCTCATATAAATGTTATCTTATCAGTTCTTGCTTGTTCACGTCTATTGAGTGCCTGTCCCTGATGGCTTTTAGATAAAAGGGGTTTTATTATATTTCCTATTGAAACTGAACCGTTTGCTTTGATGCTCGCCTGTAGTCTCTGCCCACATAGTAACCTTGTAACATACCAAATTTTTCCGAATAGACTAAAATCCAAACTATTTACAGTTCACAGGAAGCTTTATTTTTTCCTAAATCCTCTGGATTGAATTTAGTGCTTTGTGATGCAGTTTGGCCTTTTTTGTTAAATTTCTGATTCATCGTTGAGCGTTGTATTTATTTTTTTCTCACAATTTTTAGCATGGATTTCGACCAAGAGGAGAGGAGCTAATATGCTTCTACAGAAATACGTTTTCTTACCGGAATTTGAGAATCCTGCCTAAGGATATTTTAAATGTTCAGCTATAGTATTCTCATTGCACTTTCTAATCTGCTAAACGATGTGTCTGTTGTGTAGGTCTGCTCTAATTCCCTCTTTCCTGTAGAAGCGATCTCTTTTACCTTAGGAACTCGCCTGCACTTTGCTGTCCTCCTCAGGCAACCTGTCGATATTAATGCGATGACTAATATGTGCAGCAAGGTTTGCTCCACAAAAACATATGTGATATTCTGCTCTATTTATATAAGCTTAACTATTTTTAGTACTCCTTGCATAGGCTTTGGGAGAATGTAGTTTTTTCTGGGTGATTTGCTGAAGAACACTTTCTATTAATTTCCTTATAGAAATTGGACTATAATCGTACAGAAAAATGAAGAGGCAGCCATCTTGTAGATGTCATACTGCACTTCTTGGTTTTATTCCATCCGGTCTTTCTGTTTGCTGTCTCACTGCCTTCCCACCTTCATTAGCCTCGAACACCGTACTCGAGATGCAAAAAGGATAATTTTGTCGTTCCATGGAAAAGTTGCGTTCCCCTTTGCCACCTCAGGCCATCGCTGCCTGGTAGTTGGAAGGAAATTGCATCCGTCTTTATATTTACTCATACATATGAACGAAACTTCTGTTTCCCCCCTACCCCCTTTCTATGTTGTGGGGTTTGGTTTTATGTTGTTTGTTTTGGTTTGTTGGGGTTTTTTTTTTTTTTTTGTTGTTGTTGTTGGGTTTTTTTTGTGGAAATGTATTTACAGAAAGCAAATATGCAAGCAAAATATTATTCTTATAGACGAGATTAATTTGCCTGCAAACTAACGTGCAGGTGAACCATTCAGGAATGGAAAAGAATGGGAAGTAATCTCCTGGATGCTTTCTCTCCCAAATTAACTTCGTTCTGGCGCTGTTGGTATTCATTGAAAGACCCATTTACTGTTTTAATCGTTCACATTGTCTCTGTGGAAAGCTTGAGGGCTTTGGCTCCCGTTAGGGACCACTCTATTTCAGTCTGTCTGTAGCATTTCAACGAAAGAAACATTTAATGCAATTCTGAAAGTGTTGAGTGGTTTAAATATATCGGCCCAAAAATGAAGTGTCCCTGAAAAGAAAACAAAACAAAACCAACCCCAAAACAGTCTTTTTGTTGTAAATTATTAATCGCACCAACGAGTATTATGCGGCTCCCACCTCGTTAAAGCTTTTAGCGATGAGAGCTGAAATCTGAAATTCAAACCTCTGCCACCAAATGCGTGAGAATAAGCGTGTGAAGCTATTCGCCAATGAAACAAACGGCGTCAGCAATACCGTCATTAGAATAGACCGTTCGGTTCAGCTGCTACAGACGTTATTGATTATGCCACGATTGGCAATTCACTAATAAACTTTCAGTAGCAGCTTGAACATGTCGGGGTTTAACTTGTTTGAAGACTTTCAGGGGAAACGGAAAAGTTTTGGTGTTTTTTTCCTCTTAAAAAATGGCGCGAAGGTCTCTAAACGCAGAATAAACCAGCAACACTAATTAGTGTGTGTTCCGCAGGCTCTTTCTAAATGCAAAGCGCGCAGAAAGGGACAAGTGTTATTGATAACTCTGAGCACACGGGTATTTCGTGACACTGTGTTTCAAAGTGCTGACCCACACGCATGCGTCCTTCACATATCCATCACCCAAAAATTAAAAAACCCAAAGAAACAGCCAAACACCCAAGCCAGACCCCACGCACCCAAAAAAAAAAAAAAAAAAAAACACCAACCAACCAAACAAACAAAAAAAAAACCCAACAACAAACAAAAAAAAAAAAAAAAAAAAAACAAAAACACCAAAACGGAAACCCAAGCCAGCTGACAGCAACAAGAACAAGAATCTGTTCTTTCTCCTCTTGCCCACACCACAAACCAAACTTGTTTCTTCTGGCTTTGGAGTATTTTTCTGACTGTTTTACAGACCACAAGGAACGAGAACAAAAGGGAGAAATTGATGCTGATTAAGAGGAAAACAATTATCACACACCCCCTAAACAGAGCACTGCCCCTTCCGTGTCAGTACAGGGCTCAGCAGAAGACACCATCAGCATCTTTCCGCGCTGCGTTTATTCGAGAGGCCTAGACCTGCCCGTAGCACACACAGCTCCTCCTTTCACCGAACTTCATCAAAAGTAAACCCGGGAAAATGCGCGTGTGCACCCCCCTTGGCCACTGCGGTGGGAGTCGGGAAATGGGAATGAGGCTGGTGGAGCAGCACTTTTAATTCCACTGCAAGAAGACTCAGTATCACATTTAGTGTGATTATCACCACCATGATCTCGATGGGGAGAAGTTTCCGCCCTTGTCCCACAGGGCTCAGCGGGAGCCTCTGCTGCACCTTGCGAGCCCTCCTACCCCCAAGGGGTGCTCATTAGTGCGGCAGTTTCTTCTCCCTGGGTAAGGGCAGATCACATCCTGTAATAGATTGATTTCCTTGTGTATAATTAACTCATTCTTCTCCTCTCGATGGCGTTAGCCCGATGTCTCGCGGGAGGGTACGAGGCCACCCAGCCCGGGTGCAGCCCTCTCCTATCCTTGTTCTGGGCGAGAATAAGCCCTCAGGTAACTCGCCTCCTATCCCAGGGGGTGGGTAGCACATCCTTTGCCTCGACACCCCCTAAATCACACCTAAGGTAGGGGGCAGGAAGATTTGGACCTACAAATCCTGCCCTAGGCTTTGTTCAGAGCAAGGGGGCAGGGGCTTTTTTGGCTTTTAGCAGCTCCCAGGCTATTGCCTCTGATGCCTCCCCTTCCCCGGGGTGCTGGCTTGGTGTATTTGGGAGCATCCCTCCCTTCCACCTCCGGTACAAGGAAAGTCACGTTTGGAGACATCCCGATTTTCCATTCGTAGCTCAAAACCAAGACGCATTTGGGCTATTACGGCAGGGCAGCTTCTGCAAAAAGAATATTCGAGCCCCAAAGGCATTCATTCAAGGTTCGGGATAGCGCAAGAAAAGGGCCCTGCTAGAAATTAGCAGGCTGTCCTGGTATTTGGAGAACAAGAGTGACAACTTATTGGAAGTTCTCAAGGAATAATTTATATTTCACACTCCAGCAGGCAGCTGATTTCAGATTGTCTGTTAGCATAACAAAGGCTCTGAGCCTGTGAACTTCAGAAACCTTTCGACCTCTTAGCTGCTGGCATGAATAGCCCCCAGCCCTGCCTATAGAGATCTCTCAGAGCTCCCGTGTTCGTGGCTAAATTGTTAATCAGGGCAATTTAATATAGTTTTCAATATGCCCGATCTCTTATTGGGTAAGGTATTCACGGAGCAAGCCCCCTCCCGAAAGAGAAGTTCTTTATTCAAGTGCAAGAGGGGCAGCTGCAGAGCCCCAACACCCACCCCGCCTTCCCCACCAACTTCCACACTGGGAGCTGCACTGTCCCACAGCAAGCCCCAAACCAAACACCCACCGGGATCCACAGAACGCCCATAAACAACACCCCCTCAGTACCACTGCACCCCAGATCCAATGGGGCACCTCATTACTGCACTCCCTCCTCTATCAGGGCCTGTGACCATGACCTTAAACATACACTTGATTTATATAATGTCATTGTAATTGTATATCTATATTTTCTCCTAGTCTTTACATTTCTTGATGGGGTTTTCTCTCCTCGGAGTGAGCTACAGCTCAGATGACTCCTTCAAGGCATTTCTAGGTAGAGATGGGGGGATTTATTTTCCCCTGCTATTACTTTGGGGTGTCCTCTCTCTCTTTTATACCAGTCATCCTGCAGAAAGTTGCTGGGGCTGGATTTTCTGCAGAGAAAACTTAGGAAATTAGAGCGTTGGGGTGGATTGTTTGTTTGTTTGTTTGTTTTGCAGCGTATCTTGGTGTTTAGGTTATTACTTCAGACTGCTGGCTACCGTTTATCAGAGCTGGTGAATGGTGGGGAAGAAATCTGAGTTTTCTGTTTGCCATGTGAGTAACATGGTCATACAAGGATGTACGGTCTGGGTGATGCCCAGTGTGCATTCTCCCATGGGCTTGAGCTGCAGTGTGTGTGGACTCTCAATATGCCTCAATAGTAAATAGCTACTGATGCACGGTGGGAGCAGCCCCCTCTAAATTAAAGTTAGTCAGGTTCCTTTAAAATGTCTAAAATCCTATTTAGATCTAAAAGTCTTGGACTAATTTGGTCTTCCAACAAAAGGACAAAACAACATGGAAGATAACATACAAGTATGAAGACAGACAAACCAGAAGCACATTTTCTGTATTTTACTTTCCCAAAGCAGGGAGTTTACATCTTTGCATTTTATCTGCATATTTTGACTTCTACCATTGTGCCGGTGGACATCAGTAGCATAGCTAATGTTCTTAATTCCTTTTTTATTATTACTATTATTATAATTCCTTTTTGAAGTGTCGTGTTTGTGCATGACTTTCTTGTTAAAATTTTCACAGATCTCAGATTTTTCACAGTATTTTCCAAAACACATTAAAAAAGCCTAAATCAAGATAAGTTTTGTGCTTCTAGTATTTTAAAACGTGTTTTGAACAACCAAATACTCTGAATAAATAAAACAGTCACTTCACAGAAATTCAAGAGGTAGCCACTGGTTTGTTTTAATTGTGAGAAGGTAAAATAACAGTACTTTTTCCTGACTTTTTGCTCAGGCTTTTTTTCCCCTTTCTCATTAGACTTTTCCTCCATCACAAATCATGATCCATAGCTATCATTTCGCATTTACATCTCTGAATTTCTGTTAAATTTTCTTTGAGCAGTTAATAAACCTACAGGAGAAGGTGACTTTGCTTTGTGTCCATAAAAAAAAGTACATTTTCACATTCCCCCCCCCAATATTTTTAGATTCTTAATTAAAATACTATATCTTGACTGTAAGTCAAATGATTACTATTCTAACAACAAATTGCGGGAAGTTTCACTTATTTGGGGTTTTATCTTGTGGGGTTTGTTTGTTTGGTTTTTGTTGTTTTAAGTTTAATTTTGATTTGTTGGATTTTTTTTAATTCCAGCAATTAAAGAATAGGATTTCTGCATCTTAGGACATAGCTTCTAAGATGGCTGTTTCAAAGCTGCTTTCATCTAATGGTACAGTTCAGGCCTATGGTATTGAAAAAAAGGGTGTATATTTGGGATGGTGTTTGACAGCGAGAATGAATGCAGACACCAGAACAATTATATTACAATCCCATTGGGAATGCCACTACCAAATTTAGCCAGACTGATGGGGCACTGTCTAGACGGTCCCTTTTGTGTATCAGCTGTTTTCCCCCTTCTTTATTGTCCAGCCTGAATATGTGGCTGGAGCCTGCATATGGAGCCCAAACATAACCATTCGTGCAGCCACATTTTGCTGTAAAGAACAAACACCCCCCCCCAACAGAACTCATCCCTCAACCATGTCCCTGTCAGAATAGTTATAAAATAGAAAAGAAAAAAACCCTCTTGGTTTTGCACCAAATATGCATCTGTGCACCCATATAGGCGCAAATATGCTTGTAAATAACTATTCTGTGATTAAAACTGCAATTTGGTAAAATCATCACTTGAGATGATAGGAAATCCTGGCTTTCAGCACGGGGGGAGGATGTGGCTCCTTTTGGGGGGAGCATCGTTTTGCAGAAGACATAGATAATAGTAGAAACGCTCTCTTTTAATGTGCTCCACTTCTTCCCAAAATAAGATAGAAACTGGATAAAACAATCAGGTATTGTAAAGAGGCAATTAGGAGCCACCAGATGTGTAAATTACAGCCTTTCATTTTTTAAACGGGCAAAGGATAAAAAGAGGGAATATTTATTAAACGTTTATGCTGTAATTAGCAGCTCAGATTGCTCAGCTTTTCACTTACTAAGGCTGATCAGTTACTGACTGGAATTGGACCTGTGCTAACCATTTCTAGGCCATTTCATTTGATTTTAAAGGAGGAAGCACCAAAAACACAAGGAAGAAATTGTTACAGAATTTAGCTTTGTCAGTTAATATCCACCTTGCCAGTATGTCACGAGGGGATTTCTTTTTTGCCACTAAAACCTAATAGTCTCTTTAGCTGGAAACAGCCACTGATAACAAAAAATAATAAAAAAGACCCTGTCAGGACACCATGCTGAAGAAGTTTTAGGATCTGCATCACACACAGACTGAGGAGGATCTGTGGACTTGCCAAGTGTGTATCTTTATCATCCAAAAATGGCACTTGATGTGTAGTTTACTCCCTGTGACGATTTTGTTTGGCTTTGGCAAGATGCCTGCTACCTATCCCACTGAGCCATAAGGGCTCAGTTTTCACCCATCTTACTTGCCTGTGCCCATAGGAAACCCTCTGTGATTAAACTGACACTGCTACTTCTAAAGCATCCCAGGAACGAATGCTTTAGAAGAATCAGGTAGGATGGTTTTACAATCAGGAAGCGTGTGTTCTTGTGGTCTGCAGCGTGAAAAGCCTGATAATCAGTGATGCACGTGGACAGTCATGGTGTGAAATTGCTCTGTCCTTCCTGTCCCTTGCACAAGGAGGAGGAAAGAGACAGGAATTTTCATGATGAATTTTTTATTTATCATCCCCAGATCTTTATCTGTCACCTCCAGGGCAAAGGGAATTCACCACACCATGTTTCTCACTGACTGTTTTCTGCAGATGTCCCTTCATAGGGCAGTTTTGACAAGGGCCTTGCATGGCTCAGTTGCTGTGTCAGATGAGTTGGAAGCCAGCGTTGTAAAAAAGGTGGCTTCCCACTAAGTATATGTCTGTGGAGGGAAGTGGGCTGATGGGATCTGATAGGAAAATACAGCAACAAGCTGACTTTTGCAAATGGAGCACCACCAGACTAAAATAATCATGCTAATTGAAATTAACGTATGAGACCTTGGTCAGAGCCTAATAACAACCAACCTATGATCTCCTGTTACCACTGCTGTGACTGTGAGAGCAGTTATGCTGTTCTGATGTTCTTGTGTCTACCCAGAGAGGGAGACAGGGAAGCTGTGGCTGCCCCATCCCTGGCAGTGCTCAAGGCCATGTTGGATGGGGCTTGGAGCAACCTGGTCTAGAGGAAGGTGTCCCTGATTTGGAACTCAACGAGTTTTAACGTCACTTCCAACTCAAACCATTCTATAATTCTATAAAGCACATAAAACCATCTCTATGTTTGCTTTATCTTTTTTTCTTCTTCTCCTCTTTCCTCATCCTCCCTACTGACTGTAAAGACAGTGTCTTTGAGGCTGAAAATAAAAGCATAAGAAAGCATCTACTTCTTACTGTGTGCACAGCTCTTAACTGGTGGATAAACATCCACTTCTCTGGTTTTCCAGGTCATGATGCCCCAGCTCTCCCTGCTCAGGGTCTACCACAAAAACTCCTGCTGTGAGCAAGTTAGGTTCTGATCTAAGAAATAGGACTAAAAAAAAAAAATAAATAAAAATCAGTTGGTTTCCAAGTTTTGGTGAAAACAGAAGGTTGCACAAACCTGCAGAGTGATTTACTGTTTATTTTTGGTATATCAGGCAAGATAAATCGTTGTGGCATTATGACCGCAATTACAGGACTGCGGAGCTGGAAGAATAAAACCCCCACCACTTCAGGGTGACCGATAGCCATCAATGTAGGTGCCAGTATGGGTGCACACCATCACTGCAGAGCCAAAGCCATCCTGATGAAGGATTCACAAAATAAAAGCTACTTTGGGGCAGAGTAAAACAGCTGCTGCTGGCAGGGAGAATACCAGGAACCTGGATGGTTGGCAGGTATAGTTAATGACCAGCTTTGTCAAGGCACACGGTGATTTCAGCTGATTCCCCAGCAAAGAAAATATCTGTGGTTTGTGCCAATGCCCCAATCATAGCTTGAGGTGCATTTTAGCTGTTTAAGGCTGTTAATATGAAAAAAGCAGGAGAACTAATGTGTGATATTGCCCTGTGAATGCCAACTGAGTGCTGCACACACACTATTCCTGTTAAATTCATTCACTGAATCATACACTGTTTTACCCAAAGACACACCTCTGGAGGCTATGTCATCCAGTCCTGCTCTCAGACTGGTCCTGCTGGGTTAGGCTGGTGCCACATCCAGGTGGGTTCAGAATAGCCCCAAGGGTGGAGAAGCTGCAGCCCACCTGTGCAACCTTCATGGTAATAAATAATTAAACAAATAAAATAAAGTAAAATAAAATAAAACCGATAAAATAAAACCAGTGAAATAAAAACAATAAAATATAAAATAAAATAAAATAAAATAAAATAAAATAAAATAAAATAAAATAAAATGCCCTTTGCCAAACATGGTGGTTTGCTGCCCGAAGCATCCTAGCACATCTGCTACAAGTATCACATGCTGGAAGATTCAAGACCGGGGCTTGGAGAAATCTGGGCCAGTGGAAGGTGTCCCTGTCCCTAGCAGAGGGTTGAAACTGGATGAGCTTTAAGGTAGCTTTCAACACAAACCAGTCTGTGAATCTATGTTGAGTGTCCGACTGAGACGATAATTAAAAAACTACAACACGGAATCCAAGTGCTCAGCTATCATAGCAATATTTGTCATATAAATGCCCAGAAAACTATGCTAGCAAGCAGTGCTTTAATAAATAGCTCAGAAATATTCCCAAGTGTTAATCTGAGTTGAATTGAGGAGTGTATGTCAAATGTGTCTTTTTCCTTATGGTGATGCTTTACTGTGACCAAGATTGAGTTATGAGAGCAGGCATGACGCAGAGCCACACTCTCCACCTTTGCTTCCCTATTGCCTGGCAACAGTTGTCTCTCTTCCTCTCTTCCTTTCCTTTTTTCTTATTCCTAAAATAATCCTTTCATATCAGCACAGCTAATAGTTCTTATCAGTCTGGATCCTTAGTCTGTTGTAATTCTGTTTTTCCAATCACCCTGTTTGTTCAAGTTAAATTATTTAAATAATTTTCTTGTAATCTGCAGTTATTTATAGATAAAATGATTTACATGTTTGTGAGCTGTCTGGTGTGTGCAGTGTTGCTGAAGATTTTTCTTTGGAGATTACACCACCATCTAAGTTTATTTTCTTGTTTTCCTCATTATGTTTTGATCTCCCAAAGGAAATAACTTGCTTTTTCTATCTCTTTCCTTTTCCTTAAGAAAAAATGCCCACTTTTGGCACATTTATCTAAAAGAGTAATGTAGTTTATCAGTTTGCTTATTTGGAACAAAAATTGAATTGCTGTTTGGAGACCATATGGCAAAACCACTCGTTTTTTAGGTCTGTGGTGAAAGAAATTCAGGAGATTTTTACCTATAAATCCTACATCTAACACTGAATATTTGGTCCAGATTTTGATCCTCATTGTGTTAACATAAAGTTGGCTCATTTCTGTTAAAGCTTGTGGGGTTAGAATCATAGAATCATAGAACAGTTAGGGTTCGAAAGGACCTTAAAATCATCAAGTTCCAGCCCCCCTGCCATGGGCAGGGACACCTTGCTCTAAACCATATCACCCAAGGACTCGTTCAACCTGGCCTTGAACACTGCCAGGGATGGAGCATTCACAGTCTCCCTGGGCAACCCATTCCAGTGCCTCACCACCCTAACAGGAAAGAATTTCCTCCTTATATCCAATCTAAACCTCCCCTCTTGAAGTTTTAACCCATTACCCACTGTCCTATCACTACAGTCCCTAATGAAGAGTCCCTTCCCAGCATCCCTTATAAGCCCCCTTCAGATACTGGAAGGCTGCTATGAGGTCTCCATGCAGCCTTCTCTTCTCCAGGCTGAACAGCCCCAACTTTTTCAGCCTATCTTCATATGGGAGGTGCTCCAGTCCCCTGATCATCCTCGTGGCTGTCCTCTGGACTTGTTCCAAGAGATCCATGTCCTGCTTACGTTGAGGACACCAGAACTACACACAATACCCCAAGTGAGGTCTCACAAGAGCAGAGTAAAGGGGCAGGATCACCTCCTTTGACCTGCTGGTCACACTCCTTTTGATGCAGCCCAGGCTACAGCTGGTTTTCTGGGCTGCAGGCGCACACTGCCGGCTCATGTTCAGTTTCTCATTGACCAGAATCCCCAAGTCCTCCTCCGCAGGGCTGCTCTGAATCTCTTCTCTGCCCAACCTGTAGCTGTGTCTGGGATTGGTCTGACCCAGGTGTGGGACCTTGCAGTTGGCATGGTTAAACTTCATGAGGTTGGCATCAGCCCACCTTAGAAGCATGTCAAGGTCCCTCTGGATGGCATTCCTTCCCTCCAGCGTACCAACTGAACCACACAGCTTGGTGTCATCGCAAACTTGCTGAGGGTGCTCTCAATCCCACTGTCCATGTCACCGACAAAGATGGTTAGCAAGTTTGGTCCCAACACTGATCCCTGAGGGACACCACTCGTTACTGGTCTCCAGCTGGACATTGAGCCATTGACCACAACTCTTTGAGTGAGGCCATCCAGCCAGTTCTTTATCCACCAAGTGGTCCATCCATCAAATTGATGTCTCTCCAATTTAGAGACAAGGATGTCATGTGGGACAGTGTTGAACACTTGGCACAAGTCCAGGTAGATGACGTCAAATGCTCTACCCGTCTCCATCAGTCCTGTAGACACTTCATAGAAGGCCACCAAATTAGTCAGGCAAGATTTCCCCTTAGTGAAGCCATGCTGGCTGTCACCAAGCACCTTCTTGATTTTCATTTGCCTTAGCATGCCTTCCAGGAGAACCTGCTCCAAGATTTTGCGAGGCACAGAGGTGAGACTGACTGGTCTGTAATTCCCCGGTCAGCCATTTTCCCCTGTTTGAAAGTGGGGGTTATATTTCCCTTTTTCCAGTCGTCAGGAACTTCACCTGACTGCCATGATTTTTCAAATATGATGGACAGTGGCTGAGCACTTTCATTTGCCAGTGAAGACCGAGGCAAATAAGTCATTCAGAACCTCAGCCTTCTCCAAATCCTGTGTAGCTAGCTCTCCCAAGAGCTTCCTGAGGAGGTCTACATTCTCTCTAGTCTGTTTTTTATTTGCTCCATACCTGCAGAATCCCTTCCTGTTATCCTTAATATCCCTAGCCAAGTTTAATTCTAACTGGGCCTTAGCTTTCCTAACCTGATCCCTAGCTTCCCGGACAACATCCCTGTACTCTTCCCAGGCCGCCTGTCCTTGCTTTCAGTTTCTATAAGACTCTTTTTCATTTGAATTTTCCTCAGCAGCTCCTTATCCGTCCAAGGAGGTCTCCTGGCCCTCCTGCTGCACTTCCTTCTAGTTGGGATGCAACACTCCTGAGCTTGTAGCAGGTGATCTTTGAATATCAACCAACAGTCTTGGGCCCCCCTGCCCTCTAGGGCTATATCCCATGGAACCTTTCTAAGCAGGTTCCTGAAGAGGCCAAAGTCTGCTCTTTTCAAGTCCAGGGCAGTGCGCTTGCTGTACGCTCTTCTCACTGTCCTGAGGATCTCAAACTTGACCATCTCATGATCACTGCATCCAAGGCTGCCCTGGAGCACCTCATTTCCAACCAGTCCTTCCCTGCTGGTGAGCACAAGGTCAAGCATGGCACCTCTCCTTGTCAGCTCCCCTATTACTTTGACTTCCACACAATCGAGGAACCTCCTGGATTGCTTGTGCCAGGCCGTACTGTCATTCCAACAGATGTCAGGGTGATTGAAGTCACCCATGAGAACAAGGGCCTGTGAGCGTGAGGCTTTTCCTATCTGTCTACAGAGTGCTTCATCCGCAGGCTCTCCTTAATCCGGTGGTCTGTAACAGATCCCCACAGTAATGTCTCCCATTGCTGTTTTCCCTTTAACCCTGACCCACAAACTCTCTGTTAACTGAGCACTTGTCCGCAGACAGAGTTCGATACTCTCCAGCCTATTCCTAACATAAAGGGCAACTCCTCCTCCACACCTGCAAGGCCCGTCCTTTCTAAAGAGCCTGTAACCTTCCATTCCAACACTCCAGTCATAGGAGCCATCCCACCATGTTTCTGCAATGCCTGTTGTATTATACCCCCGTAGATGTGCACACACCTCTAATTCCTCTTGTTTGTTACTCATGCTACAGGCATTTGTATAGAGGCATCTGAGCCGAGCTCCAAATGAAGCCGGCTCATTGGCTGGAGCAGCTGGAATATCTCTACATTGCTCCAAGCATTTATTATAGGTGCTGGCAACCGAGTAGGTGTGTTGGGATGGAATGATGCCCCTCCCCCAACACATCTAGTTTAAAGCCTCCTTGACCAGCCTGGCAAACCTCCTACCAAAACTGCTCTTCCCCTTCTTTAGCAGGCCAGCTCCACCAGCCCCACTAGAGCTGGCCTACAGACTTGGGTCCCTTGTTCAAGACACCCAACTCCTGACTATGACGCCACCCTTTTAACCATTTATTAAGTTGGCTAATCCTCCTAGCTTTTTTTAGGTCTTCCCCTGTATCCTGGAGAATTGACAAAAAGACAGAACAGTAAAGATGGTGCTAGTAAATTAAAATCAGCTGTGTGCATTTGCAGTAGAGCTGAGTTGAGCTCGGCTTTTTTTTGTGTGAATGGTTGGCATATCTAATATAATGGAAGACAGTGAATAAATATCACATCATTTAACATGGGTTGTGAATGAGTTGATCAGTCATTCCCCAATCATTACCAATGTTTGCCAAGAAATTTCCACAGTGTGGAAAATAAATGGTGGGGTGTTTTTTTTATTATTATTGATTCATTGGTTTAGGCTTTATCTTAACAATTTATCTCAAGAATAATGTATGTATGATGGGAACTTCTCCAACCTTGAAACCAAGGACCATTCTGGTTTAGGTGGACATTAAAGATTTCATTATGCTTTTCTGGTTTACAAAAATATAGGCTGCTACACCAACTGTGGAGTGTGTCCTCTGCTTGTAGACTTTCAGCTGTGCAAAGGCATATTTCCCCTTAGTACCTGTGATTGTGTTTAATTCTGGTTAATTTTATATATAAAATTAATATAGCCATTAGTATTAGTAATGGATATGTAAAAATGCTTGCACTCAAAATAACAAAGAAAATTCTATGATGAATTTGTCACAAAGAGTTTCAGTTTCCTAGTTATGGTGAATGAAAATGATAGGAACTTTATCAAGATCAAACTTCACTCAACAACAAACTTTATAGGAACTAAAAGATGTATTTTATACAACAACAGCCCATTTTTACTTTTTTTTTTTTTTTTGGTGAATATTTTGCAGTTATCTTTGAAACCACTAAAACCAGGTATCTGCTCATTCTGCACTGTCAAATTTAATCCATTTAAAGAAGGCTACAAAAGGCCATTTTCTTATGCCCCTTTAAAAAGCAACTAACCAGAAGGAGAAAAAAACAAACTGCAAGAAAGCTGACAATAATCCTGAATAAGCAGAGAGATGAACGCATTATTTAAATCTTTCCTAGCTTGCTGAATTTTCTGCATATGACAGCAGCCGTGGGGGCCAACATGGTCTTGCTAAGGAGGAAGGTGGGTGGAAGGCTTCTGAGACCGATTCACTTCTTGCACCTGCCTTGGTTGATACCTTCAGGCAAAATGTTTTTGACTCCTTATGAAAAGAAGATTTCACACTTTTTTAATTCATTTTAGAAACTCTGCCTCCTCTTCATTTTATTTTTCCCTCCCTGCAGTACAAGACAAATATAGATCCTCAGAACTATTTGGGTTGTTTTATTTAGTAAGAAATAATCAATATTCAAACGATCGAGTTACTAATCTGTTAGATTGAAGTTTGGTCTCCCTTCTTTGGGTTATCTGTGAAAAAGAAGTGACCCATGAATATGTTAAACCTGGGGAAGCAGAAGCTGATTTTGAACCAAGTTACTTTAAAATGCTAGTTTAAAATGCACATTCTGCTATAAACATATTTTTGCAATACTGCCAAGTTTTGTTTTAAATAGGTGAAGACTCCAACATAGGAAAACAGATGCCTCAGATAAAGCCCATGGGCAGAACATTTATATCCTGACTCTGAGCTGCTTGGTAATTGCCATGATGAGATTTGCCACTCCTTTCACCCTTTTTCTTTTGTCATACTTTTCCCTCTTTCCCCCAGGTCTGAAAATGACTGAAAAAAAAAAAAACAGAAAAGGACTTTCTTCTGTGGCTTGCTGTTCTCCCACATATCCAAAGATATAATGATTTTACTATCTGCCACCTTAACTGAGAATGGAAGTAGGAGTTTTATGTGTGTATAAAAGGGATTTTCCTAAAGGGATTCATCATGTAAGACTCTCAAGGCAGCATATATTTACATACTGAAGAGTTATTTCTGGACTTTTGAGGATTTCGTTGCTCTTTCCAAGCCCACTGTTATTTTGACTGTTACTTACTTAGGGAACTTGGCTATACAGGCAGAGGCAGATAAAAAATAGTGTCTATGAAATATTTTAACACCATCTTAAACACTCCTAAGACTGTAGTCACAGCCTCCAACACATGCCCACCAGGTCCAGCCAGAAGGGCAACGGGGCTCAGGCAACTCACCGCTCAGTGTGGCTTTCCAAAGCCATCAGACCACATCTGAAAGAAAATGTCTGTCTTTTCTTATTTGTGCTTCAACATTTAGGTGTTCATATAGACACTGAAGTATTTAGGAAATTACCGTTTGAGCACAACAGAACCTGAGACCATGAGAAACCACTGTGGTTTTCCAGCCTTTTAGGATTATTTTACATACATTAAGCCAGAGATGTTTTTCCTCTGATATGGGAGTGCAAGGCATTCTTCCGTTCAAAGAATGACCACTTATAAGTTCAATAATTTGTATCCAACATTTTTAGTTTATTTGTGTACTTAGACAAGCTGTAATTTCAAGTGCAGGATTATACGGATCCTGCACATTGCACCTTGTCATGGTTTAAACCCAGCCAGTAACTCAGAACCACGCAGCTGCTCTCTCACTCCCTTCCTTTCTTCCCCCTGCTCCCAGAGGGACGGGGAGGAGAGTCGAAAGAATGTAACTTCCATGGGCTGAGATAAGAGCAATCCAGTAACAAAAATATAACACAAATCACTGCTACTGCCACCAATAATAATGATGATAAGGGAAATAACAAGGGAAGGGAATACAACTGCTCACCACCCACCAACTGATACCCAGCCTGACCCAAGCAGTGATCTAACCCTTCTGGGTAACTGCCCCAGTTTCTATACTGGGCATGACGTGATGTGTTATGGAATGCCTCTTTGGCTAGTTTGGGTCAGGTGTCCTGTCTCTACTTCCTCTTAGCTTCCCCTCCTCCCTGGAAGAGCATGAGACTCAAAAAGTCCTTGGTCAGAGTAAACATTACTGAGCAACAACTAAAAACATAGGTGTTATCAGCGTTGTTCCTCAGGCTGAGAGTCAAAAACACAGCACTGCACCAGCTACTAAGGAGAAAAAATGACTGCTACTGCTGAACCCAGGACATACCTTCCAAAACTATGTGATTTGCTTACCAACGAACAGTCCATTCCATCAAGGTCATAATTCACGGACTGTTCAAGCAGGTGGCTGATTAAAAATGGACTTGACTGTATCAGATAGAAAATACCCTGAAAAATAGGCTTATTGTGTGGCACTGCCAGGTACTATTCTTCCTCTCTTTTTGCAGGATGGTTTGGTAGAAAAATCATAGAATCAGGGAATGGGTTTGGTTAGAAAGGTCCTTAAAGCCCATCCACTCCTAATCACCTGCCACGGGCAGGGACACCTTCCACTAAGAGCAGGTTGATCCAAGCCCCGTCCAACCTGGCCTTGAACACTGCCAGGAATGAGACAGCCACAGTGTAGAATGTCTTTTCCTCAGCATCCTCTTACCTCCAGTTGCTGTTTCACGGTCCTGGACATCAGTTCATCCCTCACTCCTGCTCCATAACCTCCTCTGGTAACCAAGTCGGCTCACAAAGTTCCGTTTTACAAGCAAATGCATGGTGGTACAGCATCATGTCACATGTGGACCTGACCCCCTTGGAGATGACACTTCCCATAACAGGCCCCCAGGTTCAAAGAGCTATGCCCATGGGCTGCTCTCCATGATTGCCCCACACATGTGCTGTCCTCCCCAGGAGAAGTCTGCACTGGGTGGAAAAGGGAGTATGATCAATCCCAGCTGGTGCTGTAGTTCCTATAGAGGATACTATAGTAAAGTTTGTGTGAAGCTGTGTGTTTTCTATTGTGAGCAAGTGTGTTTCAATTTAGACATATAATGGATGTCTAACTGTCCGTAACTGTCTTCCCATCTCTCTATTTCTCTCTTTCTCTGTTGGAGTGTAATTTCACTTCTCTAGTCATACTATTACAGTCTCAATTTTATGTCTGTTTTCTAAAAGCCTTGAATGAGGCTATTTGACGTTTCCTTGTGCTGACATGCCCCTATCCAGAGAGAATCCTGTTTTGGAGCATTTCTATGAAGTGGGAGAACAGGGGTGACACTCAAATACAACAAATAGCAAGCAGATTTCTGCAGGGGGAAGCTTTAATCCAGCAATGACACTAGTCATCCATGATGTATGAATACATAGGGTTACTGTGATTAATGTTAATTAATTGTAGCAATGTTATAGCTTTTTTTTATGTTGTTGTAGGGTCCATGGAATATTCCACTTGAAGATGTTGCAATGGGCTTGCTTGGGATTTACAGCATTGGGCCTAATGCAAGTACATCTAGAAAACCCAACTTCAGCCATCTCTCCTTAGAAATACAATAAGAGCTTTTGCAATAACTCCAGAGCTGTCCTGAAGGGAGATGCTCTGCAGCAGCACAGCATGCATGGCAGAATAAAAAAGGATGGTGTGAAATTGGTAAATGGTGTTACAGGAATTTGTGTTACCTCGTTCCTGACTCTCTTCTGGGTGGTATCATGTCCTGTGGCACACACAGCTTTAAATTAGCCTGTAAATCCTGCAGAGGCAGGGAACTCCTCCACTTTGTGCATGTGCCACAGTGAGTCCTCCTCTTTCCAACACCCTCCAAGCATGGAGCCTGATATAGAAAGACCTTCCCTTCTGCAGGATTGTGTCATATTCTGCACACTTAGGTTTTGAATTATTTTTAATTCTCAAATTTAGAATTCCCAGATAGGGGATTTTTAATTGAAAAGGTTTAATTGTTAGGATGGGTCACAACTATGTGGTGTGCAACAACCACAGAAGTTGAAGATGTATGAAACAGGAATGGTACATTCTCATATGATTTTAATTGATGACAGAATTATTTTGAATTATACCTCATTTAATTTCCTTTGAGAAATTAATTTCTTTAAATAATTAAGTAACTAAATAATTTAAAAAAACTTTCTCATGTTCCTGGAGCAGCGTAGAAAGCTGACTAGATAAAACATCTGAGCAGTGTTTTACCATGTAAGATCTAGGTTAAGTAAAAAAAGAATGGAAATTAATTGACTGACAGTAGTTGAATTAGTTTGAACTTGTCATTGCTTTGGCAAGGAAAATAAACATTAAATAGAAGCAAAGTCAATCGCATTTCAACATTTGCATTTTTACTATTAAGCCTGTTTACCTGAATTGAAATCTTGTAACAGGCATCTCTGCTTTGCTTTGATCTTTTACTACCAAAGGTATTTTACAAGAAGCAGTCATTAAAAAAACCCATGCACAGTTATGACAATTTCTGTAAAGCTCATCAAGTAATATAAGGTTCATGGCTTTTCATTTTAATATGCTGTAGTGTACAATTAAAAAATAACGAAATGTTTTAAAGAATCCTCAGATTTTGGTTCTCTCCACTCTTCAGATTTTGCTTCTCTCCCCTCCTCCCCTTCGCACTCCCTCAGTACAGCAGCAACAGATGTGTGCTTATGATGTGAAGGATGATGGCAAAATGATCTAGATTTCCCATCTAGCAGGAAGATTTATAGGTTGGGTGAGATACCAAGTGACAAAGCAATTGTACAATTGCGCTAATAGGAATAAAACACTGTAAAGCTTGTCACAGATGCTCATGCAGATATGGTTTAGTTCATTGTCTCCTCTTCAAATTATGTTTATTTACAGCTCCAAAATATAATCTATGCTTCATTGTTTGAAATGCCATTGACTGAACCAGATTTTTGCATTTATATAAATACATTTATTGTGCTGTCAGAGAACAGGCAAAAATAAGTCTGTCATGTGAAACACTAATGGACCAGAGAAAGGAGTCCCACCAGCAAAACATAAATCTGCAAACTTCAACAAAACAAAGTTTGTAGTTAATTAATTTATTGCCCAGTTTTGACTATTTAGCTGTTTTTAAGGTTTATTTGATGAAAAGGGTTAACAACTGTACAGGGGGGTTAGGGTTGAGCCACTTACTTAACAATGTTACTGCTTGCTCATGCTTATCATACTTGCAGTGTACAAGGAAATAGATCAGGACACTTGCTTAACAATATCATTGCTCACTCATGATTATGCTAAGACAAGATATAAAGACATATATAAGAACATAGCTATTGTTAAGAAGTAGGGACTGTGACTTGATTCCAGTCCTTTGGACGCCTAGGCTGGCTGAAATTGGCTCTGCACTTTGGACAAAGACCAAGCCTCCATGGAGCATGCATAATGACCAGAGGTGAAAAGTTCCTGCTCAGGGAAGACTCATTTACTTCATCTTGAGACCCTCGCTCACGACCACTAGGAGGCACTGCACAGGCACAAAGGACTTCTTACCTCATTGTAATACGAAGGAGGAATAGGACATAAATATGTATAGGTGTGTTGTGCAACCTCATGCATATATATAACTTTAGAGGATAAATGTAAAGGGGAAACAACGCTGAGGGGCACATGCTTTTGAAGAGTTATCCCCCATGTTCCTCAGCACTGAATAAAAAGCATACCAACTTTACAACTTTAATGAGTTGTAGAGTCTATCTGTGTATTATATTTTCAACACTGATAAGCAGCGTATGAGTATTTGGGAATTGACAGGTGACCCTGCAGCCCCAGAAGGAGTCAGGACGAAGGAGGAGTTTGCTTTGGTAGATGAGGATTGGGTTAGGGATCAGTTATGCAGTCTGGACATCTATAAATCGATGGGTCCGGATGGAATACACCCGCAGGTGCTGAGGGAGCTGGCGGAGGTCAATGCTAGGTTGCTCCATCAGCTCTGGTAAGTCGTGGGAAACAGGAGAGGTACCTGAGGATTGGAGGATGGCAAGTGTCACGCCAGTCTATAAGAAGGGCAAGAAGGAGGACCCGGATAATTATAGGCTGGTCAGCCTTACCTCCGTCCCTGGAAAGGTGATGGAACAACTTATTCTTGACACCATCTCTACATGTATCAAGGATGAAGGAGTCATTAAGAGCAGCCAACATGGTTTTATGAGGGGGAAGTCATGTTTGACCAACCTTATAGCCTTCTATGAGGAAATAACTAGGTGGATGGATGATGGTAGAGCGGTAGATGTGGTTTTTCTTGATTTCAGTAAGGCATTTGAAACTGTCTCCCACAGCATCCTCACAGATATGCGAAAGAAGTGTGGGCTTGATGATCAGGTAGTGAGGTGGATCAAGAGCTGGTTGAAGGGAAGAAGGCAGAGAGTTGTGGTCAATGGGGCAGAATCTAGCTGGAGGTCTGTGACTAGTGGAGTCCCTCATGGGTCGTTGCTGGGACCAGTGCTGTTTAATATTTTCATCAACGACCTGGATGAGGGAACTGAGTGTACCCTCAGCAAGTTTGCTGATGACACTCTACTGGGATGAGTGGCTGACCCACCAGAAGGCTGTACTGCCATTCACCGAGACCTGGACAGGCTGGAGAGTTGGGTGGGGAGAAACTTGATGAAATTCAACAAGGGCAAATGTAGAGTCTTGCATCTGGGGAAGAACAATCCCATGTACCAGTATAGGTTGGGCGTTGACCTGCTGGAAAATAGCGAAGGGGAATGGGACCTGGGGGTCCTGGTGGATAGGAGGATGACCATGAGCCAGCAATGTGCCTTTGTGGCCAAGAAGGCCAATGGCATCCTAGGGTGTATTAGAAAGGGTGTGGTTAGTAGGTCAAGAGAAGTTCTCCTCCCCCTCTATTCTGCCTTGGTTAGGCCGCATCTGGAATATTGTGTCCAGTTCTGGGCCCCTCAGTTCAAGAAGGACAGGGAATTGCTTGAAAGAGTCCAGTGCAGAGCCACGAAGATGATTAAGGGAGTGGAACATCTCCCTTATGAGGAGAGGCTGAGGGAGCTGGATCTCTTTAGGTTGGAGAAGAGGAGACTGAGGGGTGACCTCATCAATGTTTACAAATATGTAAAGGGTGAGTGTCAGGATGATGGAGCTAGGTTTTTTCAGTGATGTCCAGCGATAGGACAAGGGGCAAGGGGTGTAAACTGGAGCATAGGAGGTTCCATGTGAACATCAGGAAAATCTTTTTTCCTGTGAGAGTGACAGAGCACTCAACAGGTTGCCCAGGGGGGTTGTGGACTCTCCTACGTTGGAGATATTCAAGGCCCTCCTGGACAAGTTCCTGTGTGATGTACTCTAGGTTACCCTGCTCTTGCAGGGGCGTTGGACTAGATGATCTTTTGAGGTCCCTTCCAACCCTTGGGATTCTGTGATTCTGTGACCTCCAAGCTTCTTCCTCATTCCTGTGTAACCTTATCTAGGTGTTCCTGCTCCGGCAGGGGGATTGGACTAGATGATCTTCTGAGGTCCCTTCCAATCTCTAACATACTGTGATATTGTGATACTGTGATAATGAAATATTATAGTTCAGCGTAAAGGCAAAATAACTACATAAATTGTCCCTCATGTACTCATAGGAACAAGTATATATATGTAACTTCTCATGTGCATTAGTTATTACAGCAGTGCCATTCTTTGCCACAAGATCACTTGACTGATGTTATTGTGGAGGTTTCTATCTATTACTGGTTCAAAGGCATTCAGACACTGAATTAGTTTAGGGGAGGAGAGCTGGGGTTTTCATACAAGTGACCCTGAACCACAACTGGTATGCAACTCATAATCCTTAAAGTAAATTGTACTGGAAAACACACAACTTCATAGATTGCTTTTAAAATCACAACTCATCAGAAGTCAACTTGGCCAAAGAGAAACAAGAGGTGGCAATCATTTGGCCAAACATAGGTGTAATTCTTGGCAATAATTATTCTCATGCAAAGGTAGGCATCTAAAACAGGCCATTTGAATCACACTGTGAAGGCGCCTGTTCATGATGAGGGCAGCCAGGGGAGACTGGCTCCTCCCTCAGTGCCCATGTGGTGATGCTGAGGAGCCTGTCCTGTTGACCAGCTGTACCTGACTCTCCAGCATGGTTGCAAACAAGTACAAAGTGGGATTCATCTCCCTGAGCTCCAGCTTAAATTCAGAAGGGAGACCATCAGAGTCAGCACGAGGAAACAAGGCTCTCCAGACTGCCATTTGCCATCTCCAAAATTAAGTGTCCCGTCTTCCACTGTGTCTGGGCAAGTCATCCAGGAAAGACATCTCTCCCCAGACACTTCCTTAGATCCACGTAAAAACATTTTCATTACATTATGAAGGTGGCTTTTGCTAGCCCACTCCAACTAAAAAGGTGATCTTTCTGGTTTGGGTTTTTTTTTGTTTGTTTGTTTTCTTTCTTTGTTTTGTTCTGGGTTTTTTTTATTTGGCTGCATTGTGTGTGACCACAATAACACGTCTGCTCATGAAATGGGTGTGCAAGATTCTTCTGCGAAGAATCAAGGGTGTGGGCATTTGTTCAAAGAGACTGGTAATATGTTGCTTGCAACCATCTGACAGATTGCTGACAGAGCACAGCTGTTTTATGTGTTTGTGATTCCCTTGGCCACTCTCCACAATGGAGTGGGAGATACAACATGTACAGATAAAATGTTTCCCCTTTGTTTGCTTCCAGTAGTAAAACAAAAAGACCAAAAAAAAAGAACAAGCTTCAAATGATGCTTTTAACGCTAAACCCTACAAATAACAATGAATATTCTTATAGGGACTGAAGATAGTTCCATGTGAAATGAGAATTTTTATTTCTTACTGTCATTTATATTATTTTTGCAAAGGCTATCGAACATGTCTTCAGTTACATGGACATGTGCAGCATCACTCAAACAATAGCTTCCTATGAACAAAGACATAATTGTGCTGTTTTGCCAAATCAGATTTGCACTTTGTTTCCCTCCTTAACTTCCAGAAATGCTGAGAACAAAACAGACAAAATTCCGTTCTTTCCTCAGGAAAGGAAGTCATTAAGGATAATCTCACATTGATAAGCACAGTCTAAATGCCTAGATAAAGGAGAAATCTTTCCTTAATTTCTATGCAACATTATAAATGACTGCAACTACAGAATTCTCTTCCATGGGTGAGATAAGATACCTTATACAGTGTGTCTCTTAAAAGATCATTGATGAAGGATGTAATGGTTATCTATTTGGGGGGTTTTGTTGTATATGGAGTGTTTATGAAAGGAGCCAGGTCAACAGTTTTGGAATTGAAGCTTTCTTGATGAGTATAACAAAGGGTCATTTTGTTGATGTACAGGACTAGTTTTTTTCACAGCAGGTTAAAATTTGCTTTCTCACCATTTGGAGAGGAAGACTTTGGATGTTCTTGTGACTCAATCATCTGAAAGAATGTCGAAGATTTAGAGAAAAGAACACAGGTTTTTTGTACATTATTAAAGCTGAATTAACAGAGTGTTGAGAAGGGTGTTTGTTTCTTTGAGTTGCACGTTTTAATTATTTCTCTATCTAATGTTTGGGTTTAGTATGTTAAGGAATATTAGCCATGCAGTTTGCTTAAAATAAGGATATTCAAATACTCTGTTGATAAAGTACTTTTTGGTGGAGGAAAATATTCCACAATACTTCCTCCATAAGCACTGGCAGTCTGAAGATGCCACCAGTGGGTACATTGTAACAATTCCAGGTGTTTGTGCTAGTTAGTATTTTGGTGTTTATGCCCATTAAAAGCAACAGTGGCATTTTTACCTGCAAACCTTTTTGCTTTTGCTTGAATATGGACATAACAGTAGATTCATGTGGAGGAAAGCTGGAGATTGCATACAGATTCTGAAAATGCATATTGTGTGCAACTTTGCAGCACATGCATGTTATAAGAGGCTGGAAGCCCACCTCTGCCTGGAGCCCTCAGTTCTCAATATATTTTTACAGGAGCATGTGGTATTACCCTGATTTCTCTTTTTTTTTTTCCCCATTTAGTTATCCACACATTTGGATGATCTTCTTAACCTGTCTAACAGTAATCATGTAGCTGGCAAAAAGATTTGTTTCCTCTAACATTAACTCTCTTGAAGTGAGATGTCCAGTTTAAACAAGCTGTGTATAAGGAGCTTGTGTGTCATTCAGATAACAAATGATTCTACCTCTTTGAACTCTGATTTTTAGAGGCCCCATTCTCTGTTAGATAACCCAAACTAGCAGAGATTAATATCAGTGTAAAAGTCAAAACTCCATCATAGAATCATGGAATCATAGAATAGTTAGGGTTGGAAAGGACCTTAAGATCATCAAGTTCCAACCCCCCTGCCATGGGCAGGGACATCTCGCAATAAACCATATTACCCAAGGCCTCGTCCAACCTGGCCTTGAACACTGCCAGGGATGAAGCATTCACAACATCCCTGGACAACCTATTCCAGTGCCTCACCACCCTAACAGGAAAGAATTTCCTCCTTATATCCAATCTAAACTTCCCCTGTTTAAGTTTTAACCCATTACCCCTTGTCCTACCACTACAGTCCCTAATGAAGAGTCCATCCCCATCATCCCTATATGCCCCCTTCAGATACTGGAAGGCTGCTATGAGGTCTCCATGCAGCCTTCTCTTCTCCAGGCTGAACAGCCCCAACTTTCTACAGGAAATGAGTTCATTAGGAGATATATTTTTTCCTAGATTTTGGCTTTAAACAATATTCATAGTAAAACTTTCTAAGTTTTTTTAATTAAAATTACTTTTAATGACTTATGTATCTTTAGCAATTTTAGGCTGTTCTGTAGCAGTTACTGAATGTCCTGAACTAAGTAATTTCTAGTAAACTAAAGATATGATAGAAGTGAATGTCTGAACTTCAGTTTTAATTTTAAACTTCCTGATATTAAATGATTGATGTAGGGTCTGAAGCTGTTTTTAAAATAACCCTGCTAATTTCTGTGTTTCTCTTGAACTTACTTGTGGAAATGATGAGTGGTCATGCCAATTGATAGCAGTGAATATGTGACCTGTTAAAAACCTAGTGTATTAGAACTTCAGACAATTGCCTCTTCGTATTTCCTGACTAGACATTGAAAGAGATTTGCGAGTTCTGTAAGAGACTTGTACAGCAGCAGAATAATTAACTTACTTGGAAGTAGCATTCAGTGTGTATATTGAAAACCTATATATGTAGTTCTAGTTAGAGAAGCATCATCTTTTTCTCTTCTTTGTTGTAGTTAAATCCATCAAAGTTAGAAAAAAATGAAGATGTAAACACTAATTTGGCATATCTACTCAGTATACTTTCAGAATTGGTGGAGAAAATATTCATGGCTGCAGAGATACTGCCTCCGTAAGTATTTGAAAACATCAACTGTGTCTGCAAAATTGCATGTGCAAAGGAGAGGCCCCCGCAATTAAGGAAAAATAAAGGTGCATAGCTTTTTTTACTTCCAGGTCTGAAAAGCTGGGTTTTTATAACATAAGCACATATGTAAATATGCACACATGCTTTTGCTGGCAAGGGTGTGCTTACATATAAACTCGTAATTTATTAATACCTACATGTGCACATGGACAGAGATGCATGGTGATAGGATGCAAAACCAAGCCTGTGACTGTCTTCCTTACAGTGCCAGCTGTAGGAGCACAACCTCTGCCTGTAAACTATTCCTAGGATCTCCTTCATTTTCCTTTCCAAAGTGAGCGCATTTTATCCACTTGAAGACATTTATGTGGCCAGATATGCAGTCCACTTAGCTGGAATGAATAATAAAAAGGGAACAGTTATTTATGTGGGAAATACATGATTAGGAACAATGGAAAAGAAGATGTGTTGTTTTGGGATTTGCTTGCTTATTTCTGATGAACATATACAATCAATTATAGGACAATAGTGCTTGGTTTGTTTTGTCTGTTCTTTCTTACTGGATGTTCAAGGAAGTGTTGGGGATGGAAAATGTGTCCATTTATAAATATCCCCTATGAAAGCCCTATCCTTAGGCTTCCAGCTGTAGCTGGGTCTGATTCCCCACATACATGCTTCAGCCCCTGCTGAGCAGGCTGGTGTTACACTGTCTGCTTGCTGCTCATACGTGTCTTCTTGTGGTATCATGGACCTATATATTGAATAATTTCTTTCTGATCTGAGCTCATTGGTGTTAAACCCTGAGCTGGCATCTTTAGTTTTATTCAAGATATCTCTGTTCTGAACCCACTGTCCTCACTTGCATGATGTTCTCTTGTGACTTCAGTAGTGATTTACAAAATGCAAACTAACTGCAAAAAACTCATCCTGCTTGCAAAATAGGTGACATGTACTTTGCATGGAGGTAACTGTCAAAGAGAAATTAAGGTTGTTGTTTCAGTACTGAATTTCAATTATAAATGTTGTTAGTTTTCCCAGCTTTCCTTTTGCATTCAGTGTTTTGCGAGACAAGGAAGGAGAGCATATGAAGTCTAACGGTGTCAAAACCCCAAAGGGAGCTTCGATTGGGTTAACTCTGATGCACAGAAGCATAAAGAAGACATAACAGCTGGCATATCCTGGTGGACTGCAAATTGGCAAAACGTGGGAGATTCAAGCACCAGAAAGAGAAAACTGATAATTAGATATGTATGATTTCTTGTTCTTCCAAGAAATAATTAGGGTAAAGGTTGAAATCCTTGTGCTGCATTCTGGGACTTAGAGGTTGAGATGAACATTGTCCTTGAGTGGGAGGCATGGCAATTCACACATCGACATGCAAAGACAGTTACACTAGCCTGCTTGTTTTAGATAAAATCAACACATGTAATATTGTCAGTTTCTAGGTGTATTCTTCTACAGTTGCTGTCAGAAGACAAAACTGTAAAGATCTAATTGGTGTGAGATGTGGTTAAATTGCAGTTCTGTACTGTTTAAATGCAACCTGTTCACCAGTCTTATGACTGGTGAAGGCTACAATTCTTTTAATATGAACAAGCGGATTCAAGTCTTATCTTCTTAATGTCTAGGCTGAAGAAAGCACTGTTTTTCTGAACATTTTGACATGCAAAATATGCAGGAACATTTCCATGTTATTAAATAATTCTCTATCAGTTTTTCTTATAATTTCTAGTAGAATGCCAACATTTGAGCTGAATGGAACTGTGAGAATTGTCATTAGCGTTGTGTTGGGTTTATTGTTTCCTGCATGCTCTAAAGCAATCAAACAATTCTAGAAATGTTCTTCAAAGAGTACATCCAGAACACCACCTCATTAAACATCTTGTTGGCATTTGTTCCATTTCCCATCTTGAACTGCTCCGTTTAGTTACTAAATGACCTCTTGTAGCAGTGACTTCTCAACTGAAGTTCTCAATGCACTAATGCAGAGATGAAAATAGCATTGAAAAGAAATATAAAAATGAGTGGTTTTGGCTGACTTGTCAGGAAGACTTGCATAAAGTGGAAGTAAGTTCTATGGCCTCCTAGTAGGCTGCTGCATATCTGTATGTTTGCCTTCTGGTTTTCTGGTATTCTTTTAAACAAAGTGAGTCTAATTTCACCTCAAATACTCCTAATTTTTTGCTCTTTGCCCTTTTGCTTTCTGTTGCACAATATCCATTACAAATCTGGAGCCAGATTCATCTACCTCATCAATTATTCCTGGACAGGCAGGGTTAAATATGCTCCCATGAAAGTTGCTCTGAAGCAGCAGTATATATCAAAGTCACAGTTAGGTCCTTGCTTTTCTCTATTCCAAAGTGGAAGAAGGACTCGGCAGCCAGTTAGCCAGCATGATTTATTCTTTGCTTAGCTCTGTGTTGGCTCCAGTGTTTAGAGGTTAGGGAAAAGGCTTGGAATTAATGGGGAGTAGGTCGATTGTCCATGGGTAAATTTTCCTCTTTTCCTGACTGTGACTTTCAGTTTTTCTGATATCCTCAACAGTCCCTTGAATGGAAACACAGCTTGACCTGCAGCTAAATGCAGTTTGCTCAGCACTGCAATTTAAGGGTAAGAAAGCAAGGCTGTCAGGACTGATATCCACTGGAAGTCTACTCTGCTTCACTTCTCTATGAAATGAGAACTGAGCAGAACTTAGCTCTGCCCTGGCTGTGAAGAAACAATGCCAAAGCAACATGCGTAGTATTCCACCATTACCAACATGCAAGTTTGAACATTCTTTCCAAAACAGTTGTGATACACAGAAATAAATCCACAGCTCTCAAAGTCATTTATATTATAAACAGTAGAAAACATGTTCTATAATCCCAAGTGTTTGAAAAAAAAAATTACTTAAAATTAAATAGTGATGTGCTATTTTTAATTCTATCACTACAGGATAGAACTGCACAAGATGAAAAAGAGGAACAATTTATCAGCAGAACTTCCTGAAAGGCCTAAAATGGGAATTTAAAGAATTTAAAGATTTTAATTAGAAGTCTAACCAGAGAGATGTAAGGTTTTTTTGGAAAATACGTATACATTTATTACATTGAAAGTTAAGTTGTATTGATGGACAAAGTGACCCAAATAGTCAGCAGGACATGGCAAGAAAGGTGGTTGGAGGCTGCATTGCACAAGCACGCACACAAGAGATTTAATCTCACAGCTCAATTTTATGACCTTTGTTTCATGCAATTTCAAAAAAGATTTTGCCTGCAAAGTATCTATAGGATTTCTGAAACTCTAAACTCTATACTTATAAAAATAATGTAAAACAGCAATAAAAATACAAGCAGGTAGAAACTGTTTTAAAGGGGTTTTTTAATTGAATTTTACCTTCTGTTTAATGTAAAATTATAAAGTTGTTTCTGTGCAGAAGAAACACAAAGAGAAAGAAAGAAGTTTTGAAAAAAATAATTTCATCAAGAAGATGAAGATTGATAGTTCCTGAGGAATCTTTAAAGAATGAAATACACATAACCACATTTTATAGAAACAAACCAGTTTTAATTTTAAGGTACAACTTATAAATACTATAAAATAGGAAAATCATGCTTTAGGTACTGACCATACATTTCCCTGTTTATTTCCACTTCAAAATGGCTACTGGCTTTAAATCAGCCTGTTTCTGAAGTTTATTTATGTTTAAAATGGAACAATATCATTAAAATGCAACAATATCATTAACTTACTTGTCCATTAGGGCCCGAATCAAGCAAGTAAACAAGAGAACAGAATTCAATAAAAGAGCTCCAGTACATGTTGCAAAGAGTAAATAATGAAGTTTCTGGTAGGTATAAATAAGCATAAATAAGTATTTATAATTATAAATAATAATTATAAATAAATCAGTGAGCAAACAAATATTTTGGTGCACTGGTTGTACATGCATCTTGAGCCATTCAGTCTAACTCTGTATCAATCAGTAGACTTGCTCCTCCTTGAAGAACGCATCCTAGTACTCAGACCTGCACGGGCTAATGCACAAGTTAAGTCATATCCCTGAAGATGCAGTTATAATTAGCAGCCTCTGAGCATTCTCCATGTTCTTCAAGCACAGGAAGAACTGTACTCCAGAAGAAACACACACCTTGCAATTTTGCATGCACGATGAACAGTGCATGTGCTAAACATTCCTTATTGGATTTTACTCAGAAGCTGTGCATGACAAATGAACCCTTGAAGAAAAATCAGAGATAAACTGAGAGCCAGATTTTAGCTAATCTTACATTATTAGTGCCTCTTCTCAAGGATTTTTTATTATGCCACATGTTGCCCAAAACCAGAACCATGCTTGCCTCCAAAGCAGTGCAAACTGCACATCTCACTATACAGTTTATCAGCATTTACTGGCTTCAGAATATTCTATGATGCAGATAAAGACCAAGTTTTGGTTTTGTTGTTGCTATATTTTATTTCCAAAACACTCAGAACCGTAGATTCATTTCCCATTATTCTGTAACCTATTTTAAGTGCTTTTATGGAATGCAGCTAAGATACTCCATCTGCAAAACCAAACCAAACCAAACCAACCAAACCAACCAACCAACCCAAACGGATGTTAACATTAACTCTATTGCAGGATAAATACCATAAAGTAAACTGCTTATCTTCTAAGAAGTCAAATAAAACAATCCATGACTAAGATGCTATCTTTCTGAGCTCCCTTTTCACTTCAGACATTAGAAGAATTGGTTTTAAGATGTGCAAACCATTTTAAGATGGTGGTAATAATCACATTAACATTTATATAGGTAGCTATTTACACTTAACAAAAAAATACACAAAAGAAGGTGGAAGTGAACTACATTTTCATTCATGAGTTTTTTGTTGGGTTTTTTTAAGCAAAAAGATTTTCTTAGAAAGAATTCAGAACACCAAACTTTGACCCTGTTGCCCTCCATTAAATTCCTCAGGTAGTTTTTTATTCAGAAATTAATTTCATTCAAATATATTCCAGCAATGGGAAATATGACTGTGAAATTATATAGCACCTTTTGCAAAACTTAATAGCCTTGTTTCACAGCAATGCTGGAGCATCATGCAATTTTCAGCACAGATCAAGTACATTTATTTGAGTTTTCTTAGCATGTATTTATCAGGAGGTAGCCAGTGGCCAGGACTGCAGGCAGCACACCCCATAACCTTAAGGTCATGCTCTTCTCTGGACACTGCTCCATGGAGCAGCAATATGTCAGTATATGTGGAACTTTCTTAATGCCCACTGAAGGTTCAAGGCGTTAACTGCAGTTCCCTTCAAGTCCAGCTCTCCCAGGAGCTGCACTGAGACTATTCTGACTTCCTTACACAGGGCTGGCCTTTCCTGGTTGCCCAACATTGTACATTGCGCCCATCAATCCCACAGGAGAAGAAGCAAAGAGGAATATTCCTCTAAACCAGGCAGTGAAAGTGAAATCAGGACCTGTTGTCTCTTGATATTCCACCATTTCACACCACATTGATGGGACTATAGTCTACCTCTTCTAACTTCCCTTAGAGATCTGGAAGCAAGAGGTCCACTTCCCTACTAGCAGGATTTTAATGTAAAATATTATTTTTTTCCCACCTTACACAGCTGTGTTGCAGGTTTATCCCACCCTAAGCATCTGTTGCTATTTTCCTTTAGCAGTGAAAGAAAAATAAAATCCCAGCCCCCAAACTGGATGACTTTTTCAGTATCTTTACACAACTCCAGAGTAGGCAACAGGTAGATGGTGCAGGATTTGTCTTGGTGCCAGCCAGTTTGTCCCAGTCCTATGGCAGTATGCATTTTTTCTTCATAGACTGTGCCACTGCAAAATATGTCCCTCGTTCCTTGTAGCAGTATGGAAAGGTAGCACTGCTACATATGGTGTGAGGTGCCCCCAATCCACAAGTAACACCATTGTTTTATGCATTATAGTGCTTCTTCAGAAAGTTTTAAAAACTGTGGTGCTTACTATGAATAATGGCAAGTCATAGTTACACATGTCACAGAGACAATCTTTTACTTATTAAGCTGTGACTGCAAAGATGTGCCTGTGGAAGCTCCATCTGAAATGCTGCTCTTATTTAATACACAGCATTGCTCCAGATACTCATCAGCCCCATTTGCAGAAGACTTGATTTTTGGAAGGAATGACCTTCATCACTGGTCTTGATTTATTTAAGTTTCTGACACACTGTTTATGATTTCTAAATTTTCACACTTTCAGTGAAAAAGCTGGAAAACAGAATTGAGACAACTTTTATCTTGCTGCCTGGAGTCACAAGCTTTTTGTAATTTTAATTTAAAAAAAGACATCAATGAAGTTGAATGTCTGCAAATGTTGTTGAGTCTAGCCTAACCTTTTTGCTCATTGGTTTTGAGTCTAATTCTATGGCAGCCTGACAATTTTCTTTCTTTGTTTCACTTTCTAACACTTGACTCCTGTAAAATAACAGCTCCCATCTTTACACAGTGTATACATGCTTGCTAACATCATTTAAACAAGGTTATGGAAAGCAAGCATTTCTTTTCCAGCAGTTGTTCAAATGGCATTACAGACTGTATTTAACATTATGCATTACATAAAGAGTAATTACGTTCATATAAGACAATGATGATGATGATGATGGTGATAAAATCAAGCAGCAGATGTGTGAAAATGAATGCCTGCCACATTATTTTAAACATCAGATGGGCTACATGGAAGCTTAGGTATCTTTTGTGGGTAGCTTTGTTAATTCAATATAAATAATTCCTTAAATTTAATTCTCTGTTTGAAGATAGAATAAATTATAGTTTAATGTTCTTCACAGTGTTGATGTTATAGCAGCACCGATTTCATTACTTCAGAGGCAAGTAATGAAGAAACACATTAAGTAAAATGTGTAAGCAGGAGAGCAGTTTAAAATTTGGTACCTCTCATCAAAATCATGGTACATACTTACCATGACTGTTGTCATCAGAGGCCACTGTTGCACAGCCAAGAATCTCTTTGCTATATTTTTATACTCAAAGGAAGCTTAAAAGAAAGATGCAGCCAGTTTTTTTAGTAAGGCATGCAGTGATAGGACAAGGAACAATGTTTCTGAACTAAAAGAAGGTAGATGCAACTAAACATAAGGAAGGATCATTTTTTATCATGAGGGTGATGAGGCCCTGGCAAAGGTCACCCAGAGAAGCTGCGGCTGCCCCATCCCTGTCAATGTTCAAGGCCAGGTTGGACGGGGCTTGGAGCAACCTGGTCTAGTGGAAGGTGTCCCTACCCATAGAATCATAGAATAGTTAGGGTTGGAAAGGACCTTAAGATCATCAAGTTCCAGCCCCCCTGCCATGGGCAGGGACACCTCGCTCTAAACCATATCACCCAAGGCTCTGTCCAACCTGGCCTTGAACACTGCCAGGGATGGAGCATTCACAACCTCCTTGGACAGCCTATTCCAGTGCCTCACCACCCTAACAGGAAAGAATTTCCTCCTTATATGCAATCTAAACTTCCCCTGTTTAAGTTTTAACCCATTACCCCTTGTCCTATCCCTATAGTCCCTAATGAAGAGTCCATCCCCCGCATCCCTTATAGGCCCCCTTCAGATACTGGAAGGCTGCTATGAGGTCTCCATGCAGCCTTCTCTTCTCCAGGCTGAACAGTCTCAACTTTCTCAGCCGATCTTCATATGGGAGGTGCTCCAGTCCCCTGATCATTCTCGTGGCCCTCCTCTGGACTTGTTCCAACAGATCCATGTCCTTTTTATGTTGAGGACACCAGAACTGTACTCATGAGAGCAGAATAAAGGGGCAGGATCACCTCCTTTGACATGCTGCTCACACTCCTTTTGATGCTTTCTGGGCAGGTGGTTGGAGCTGGATGAGCTTTAATGTGCCTTCCAACCCAAACCATTCCACAATATGCAGCCTCTTGGGCTTTCTCACCTTTGCCCATCTCATGAGATCTTCAAGTAAACGTCTGCTGGGCTGGACGTGACAGGAAACAGTGGTGGAGTCAGAGGTACTTCCTATCTGTTCTTTGCTGTTTTCTTTGGTAAGTCAATAGGAGTATAGGAAACACACGCTTACATCACATCTTCACCACACTGAGCTCTATCCCTTCCTTCAGTCTCTCAGGATGTGGCATAACCACCCAATGCCCCAGGGCAGTAGATGTCCTCAGTCCACAGCATCTAGTTCAGATCTGCTGGGCTGGGAAGGGAGTAATTATGAGTCGGGCAGCAGATAAAAAGGAAGGGCTCAGGCAATGACATGATATCAGATCTCAGCTACTGTGACTCCTTGATGTGAAACACCCAGATGTGATCAGATGAGAGAAAGGAAGAGGCAGGTACCACAGGTTCTCCCTATACCTGATGTAGGAATACAATTTACATTGCTCAGCACCTCCATTGCTGCTAGACACTGCTGAAGGTCAAGCTCTGCATGCTGGGACCCAAAACCACTGTGGAGGTGTGGACTGATAGTATGGTTGCATCACAGTGATTGTTAGAGTAAGAGCTGATAGCTGTGGCTTCAATAAAAGAACACAAAGGAAATTATGAAAAACAGCAGGAACAGGCTTTTGAACAGAGCATGTAGATCTTCATTACCTCTGAGCCTTCCTCAACAGTTTTTGCCATGATACAGAGAAAAAGCAGTAATTCCATCCAGGCTGTGACTGATAGACCTAGCTGGAAAGAGCTACATCAGCTATAATGTATTATAAAATCATTTTTTATTTATCAGAAGAAGAAAAGATCAAGGATTGTTTCCACTAACCTTAACCACCTATTGGTATTATATCATATTAAGCTGCTGTTATTTTCTTGTATCTGGCATTTTCTTCTGGATGTTTATTTTGATTTGTGTCGGCCTCTTGCCAAATTGTGCATCAAGTGTCAAGAGTCAGTTTTAACCTCCATTTCCACTATAAAAACATAAAGAGTCTTAATAATATTTAAAAGCATTGTGTAGAAAAACAAAAAAAAATAAGAAAACAGAGAAAAAAGTATCATAGTATCACAGTATGTTAGAGATTGGAAGGGACCTCAAAAGATCATCTAGTCCAATCCCCCTGCCAGAGCAGGAACACCTAGATAAGGTTACACAGGAACGTGTCCAGGCGGGTTTTGAATGTCTCCGGAGAAGTAGCTGTAATTTACTTCTGTGAGCAGGTATAGAGCAAAACAATAGTATTAAATAGACATATCATGTGAGCTGCTTGAATAGACCATGTATACGTACAGGCTGAAAAAGCATCCAGAGAGTGTGCTGGTTGATGTACAATGCAGTGCCTTACAGTGGAGTATTTTGTATCTGGTGCTGCAGAAGACATGCCCAGTATGGGCTGTGAAGACAGCGCAGGTTGCTCAGTGCCCTGCAGTGAGTCTGAGAGACACATTTTTGTACATTCGTTTAGACCAGTCTCAGACTGATGGAAATAGCACCTTTATGTCACATAGCTACAAAGCCTTATATAAGGCTGATATTACCTCCCTCTGATATAAGAGGAGGTAAATCAAGAAAAGATCCTATAAACTTAGACCAAGTAACAGCTGTAAGAACAAGAGTGTGTGTGTATGTTTATATATACTAATATCGTTAATTACTTCACAGAGCTTCTTCTAGGGGTGATGTTGAGTCTTACAGTCCCCAGGTGATGAATTGACTCTACAGAAGTTAACCAGTGAAGTGAATATATTCTGCAAGCTCTATAATTCACTGTATTTCAGACCTACTATTGTAAAATACTATAGCTTAGGATAACATTCAGAACACATGAAGATAAAACAATTATAAATGATAATATATCTGTTGGAACAAGTCCAGAGGAGGGCCACAAGGATGATCAGGGCACCGGAGCACCTCCCATATGAAGACAGGCTGAGAAAGTTGGGGCCGTTCAGCCTGGAGAAGAGAAGGCTGCATGGAGACCTCATAGGAGCCTTCCAGTATCTGAAGGGGGCTATAGGGATGCTGAGAAGGGACCCATCATTAAGGACTGTAGTGGTAGGACAAGGGGTAATGGGTTAAAACTTAAACAGGGGAAGTTTAGATTGGATATAAGGAGGAAATTCTTTCCTGTTAGGGTGGTGAGGCACTGGAATGGGCTGTTCAGGGAAGCTGTGAATGCTCCATCCCTGGCAGTGTTCAAGGCCAGGTTGGACAGAGCCTTGAGTGACATGGTTTAGTGTGAGGTGTTCCTGCCCATGGCAGGGGGGTTGGAACTAGATGATTTTAAGGTCCTTTCCAACCCTAACTATTTTATGATTCTATATATATGCAGATAAAACAACTTTAAAGTTAGCTTGTGGGTGACGATGTCCCTCCTAATTAAACACATGCAGTCTCATAAGAATACCAGGTCAGAATTAAATTTTTCTTATGAGGGTACAGCAAATAAGTCATACGGTTAAACATCAATGCTAACTGATCAATATGTTCTACAAATCCAATGGGAATGAGATGAATTTGCTGATTTTAAAATAGGACTAGTTATAAATAAGCTGAGATGGTTTTAGCTGCCTAATTTTGGGCAACTAAATCCAAACACTTTGTCTATTACTTTTAAATAATACAGTCAATACATGTAAATTCACTAGAATTTTCTGTATCCTAATTGAATTACATCTGCATCCTTTCATAATGAATTCTTCTGTAAGTGCCATCAGCCAAACTAAAAATATAACAAAGCACCTAGAAATTCTTCTTGTAAGTGTCCCCACAAAATTCAGCTTTAGTATAATAAAAATCTGTTGAAAAAAAGGAAAAAAAAAAAACCCACATATGAAGTTTGAAATTTTTTTCTGACTGAAATTCTCTATATTTGATGATCAAAAAAAGAACATGGACACAGAATAAATTTTGGAAAGAAATGTAAGAAAAAAAGCTTTCATTGAAAGTTAAAATTCCACACTGCTTGCATTTGAGCATTTGAAAAAGGAAAAACAGACTTTTACCAGTAGAGATCTGAACTTAAACAGAGATACACTGACTTCTTATGAAACTTCTTGAAAGATTGAAAACTGGCTTTGATTAATTGTTGGCTTGATTTTATTTTTTAATGTGAAAGCTACTTGAGTATCTTATTTTATCAAGTTTTGTAGGGTGTTATTTGCATTACACAGTGAAAATATGTTTGCATATTTGGGTTTGCCAAGATCATTACAAGATATTTAAAATATGCCTCCAGCAAGTACTGACATCTAAACAAAAACCTTCAACTCTTACATAAATGCAGGGAGTATTTGGCAGAATGTTAAGAGTTATAATGTCACCAGATGAAAGAAGGTAAGACTTCATGCACTATGAACTTTAAAGGTAATAAAGGATTGGCAGTGTCTTTTCTGCAATTGAAAAAGAGAAAATCATGGAGCAACCTAGCAAACATATTTCTGAATCAGATATCCTGCCCTGATTATTTTGAATACCAGTGTTTACCTCTGTGATTAGCTCCTTCTTTTCTAAGACATATTTAGTCAATCAGGACAACCCCAGTTCATTGTTTTCTGGGTTTGCCTATGATCGTCCTCTTCAATATTCAACAACATAGCTATCAGATTAGCATGGTGCAAAATGCATGCAATGACACTGTCTAGGATATACTTTGGCCAAGGACATTGAAACCTTTAATAGTGACAACTGCTTCAGTCAACCTTTGGTTGTTTATAGACACCTTGGAAAGTTCTGTCAGCCTCTCCAAGTCCAAAGTTTGGCTCTGGCACATCAGTTGAAATACACTGGAATTTTCATGGGTCCATCCCAATATCCACCCTAAAAGTTTTTGGGTTCTTATCTGGATCAAATAAAGTCATCGAATCATAGAACCATAGAATGGTTTGGGTTGGAAGGGACCATAAAGCTCATCCAGTTCCAACCCCCTGCCACAGGCAAGGACACCTTCCACTAGACCAGGTTGATCCAAAGCCCTGTCCAACCTGGCCTTGAACACTGTCAGGGATGGGGCAGCCACAGCTTCTCTGGGTGATCTGTGCCAGGGCCTCACCACACTTACAGGGAAGAACTTATACTTAAGAGTTCATCTCAATCTCCCCTCTGTCAGGTTAAAGCCATTCCCCTTTGTCCTGTCCCTACAGGCTCTTGTCCAAAGCCCCTCTCCCGGTTTCTTGTAGCCCCTTTAGGCACTGGCAGGTGCTCTAAGGTCTCCCCTTAAGGAGCCTTCTCTTCTCAGCAGAGCTGCTAAAGCCCTCACAGCATCTCCATGGCCTCCTCTGGACTTGCTCCAACAGCTCCATGTCCCTCTTGTGTTGTTGCCTCAGAGCTGGATGCAGGACTGCAGGTGGGGTCTCCCCAGAGCACAGCAGAGGGATAGAATCCCCTCCCTTGACATGCTGCTCATGTTCTGTGGATGTAGCTCACTGGGGCTTTCTGGGCTCAAGAGCACACTGAAGCTGGGACATGGGGAGCTTCTCATCACCCAATACCCCCAAGTCCTGCTCCTCAGTGCTGCTCCATCCAGTCTGCCTCAGTCTGGGTCTGTGCTGGGGATTGCCCTGACACAGTTGCAGGACTTTGCCCTTAGCCCTGTTGAAATTCATGAGGTTTGCACAATCCCACCTCTCCAGCCTGTCCAGCTCCTGTCCTGCTGAATCCCATCCATTCCCTTCAGAGTGTCATCAGCACCACACAGATTGGTGTCATCAGCAAACTTGCTAAGCATGCACTAACCCCACTATCCATGTGGCCAACAAATGTTCTGAACAGGATCAGTCCCAACACCAACCCCTGAGAACACCACACATCACTAATCTCCACTTGGACATCAAGCCATTCACCACTACTCTTTGACTGCAACCATTTTTAAATCTTTCTACAAGGTATCTATTGCTAGTGTCTAGTTTGTCCTTAGAGCTAATAATGGCAACTCAATTTATGGTGCTGTCTTCCAACTTATGTTTCTAGTCAGTGATGTCTACAGCAGCACCATGTTCAACAGAATCCTCCTTAGACTGCTTGCAGTTCTGAAAAGAGATCACTGACTCTGTGCAGCAGATTTGGTAACATCATCCCACAAACGAAATGTAAGCTGAAAAATCACTTGTTTACATACTTCCTTGTTAATATGAGATTTTACACTTATTCTAGATCTGCAACTGCATAATTGAAAATAATAAGCCAAGTTTTAAAGTTCTTTGATGTCTTCTTGACATGTAAATGTTACAAACAATAGTTAAATTAACATCTGTACTCTGGTAAATAAATTTGGGGTTTTTCTCTTGCTTTTTGAATACATAATATCAGCTGAGTTCTTTTAAAAGAATTTATGTAATGGGATGTTATAAAACAAAATAATATGCACAATCTACTGTATTTTTATTAACTATATTTTGCAATGTATAACAAAAACACTGAACCTTATCAGTAGGATGTATCTGAGCAAAACATAGTTTATAAGAGTGAGAAATTCTACTAATTACAAAGTATTATTGCCCAGCCACCCTGATAGTTGTCATCCTGAGGAAACAAACAGTAAATGTATTTTAATGAGGAGAGAACTATAGGCCATGTATGTTCTTTCTGTAGTTATTATTTGCTGAATTCTGTTCACATCACTAATCAAAAGTGAAGGTTTATCACCAATTTCTTTATCTTTGTCCTAACCAGTGCTCTACCTCACTTCTAGAGGATACAGTGAAGATTCACGATATTCCATGTACAGAGCAGCTGAATTTTCCTGCATTAGTATTATAATCCTTAAAGCTGCTCCATACTCAGGTTTGTCTGTATGTGGAAATGCTTTGCAAATGAATGTGTCATTTTACTTATTCTTTAAGGTATTTAGTTGACTTTTGAATGCAATCTCAATACATTATTTCAATAAAGTTGTTTGCTGGGTTTTTTTTTTGTAATGGATGATAAAAAAATTATTTGCAATAGAATGGCTGCTGGGATGCAGATCATGAAAAATGCCTTGAAACCAGTGCCTCTGCACTGCTGGAGTGTTGTAGCACCCCAAAAAGCAAAGTTGTCCAGCTCAAGTGAAGTGTACCCAGGGCCATGATGAGCACGTATCTTCCTTGGGCACTGAAGTGGACAGCATGATGCTGCAGGCTGAGAATAACTGGTGACTCAAAGATATGTGATGGGACATTTTAAAAAAAAAAAGGTTGAGGTTAGCACAGAATGATAGAATCATGGAACGGTTTGGGTTGGAGGGGAGAGGGCTTGGAGCAACCTGGTATAATGGAAGGGTTGGAACTGTATGAGCTTTAAGGCCCCTTCCAAAGCACAAACCATTCTGTGATTCTATGGTTCTATATTCCTGCTCAGCTATAGGAAAGAAACAATTCTCCAAAATGCTAATGCATTGGAACTGCACACTCTGTACCAAATAATGAAAAGCTATACGTGCCTGTTAAAGTGAAAACAATACTAGGAAAGCAGATATCATCTTAACCACATGGTGGAAAGCTGCTGCAGTTTGGTTAACAGCCTGTGTCTCATTTAGCTGTCTTCTTTCCAACCTGACAGTAACCTTAGAAGCACAAGATCTGTAAACTCTTGTTTAACCAGAGTCACACACCCACTGCAGCCAAAAGACACATTTCTGCAAATTAGATGAAAAAATACCTGGAAGCAAATACTCCTAGAGCTGGTGGTCACTCTGGCTAACCTACTTCTGGCCAACTCTGAATATTTAAAATGATCTCTACACAGAGCCAAGAAATCCAAAACACTTGTATCGAGAGGATTAATCTGTATTTTATGCAGTCTTAACAAACTCCACTAAGGGACCTTTCTGAAGTGCCAGGTAAGCAAGTTATGATTGCCTCTAGCTAGATCAGTCTCAGGTGCTTATATTCTTTGCCTGCCTCTGAGTGGCAACAGGTATAGTGTTCTTCCCTGCAGTCCTCCGATACATTCTTCTCTAAGTGTAAAAATCAAGTAAGTCACTTAAAGTCCCTTACATCTGGCTAAATTCTGGTCAATCAGCATAAAGCAGGGAAATTTCTCAACAGTATTATCAGGTTGCTCTTACAGCGAGTCGGCTAACCTGAAAAAAGATGTTGCAAAGAGCAGTTTCATCACCATTGTTTGAATGGAAATTTGGCGCCAATATCAAATCTGGAATCTTGAAAAATGTTGTTTTTCTAACACCAAAGAGGCCACAGAGTTAACTTGGGCTGAGAACAGCATTTATCCATTCTGTGGGAGACTCATTTTCCACTCCTTTCTCTGCTGGAAATGAAAATTATTGTCACTCAGGTGGATGCCATTAACACTCCTGACTTCAGAGGCTGAGGAAATGCTAACCCAGATGGCAATAAGAACAGTTATATCCCTCCTGCCAAATTCACATCTTCATTTATGTCTGTACATAGACACACACCTGAACAACAGGTGTGTAAGCAATCCCATCTCACCCTATATATGATGATCAAAATCAGTCAATGGGAGTCCAAAACCCCTGTTATCTTCAGCTGAGAAGCAGGTACCTTCAGAAGCAGCTGTTTAATAAGCAACTGTTGTTCTGCTTGTGCAGAAGAATAAGAACTGTTGTTCTGTTAGTGTATTAAGAATGGGGTAGAAAATGAGAAAAAGAAAAGCCCTGCAGAAATACTGTATTTGTTATTCTTATCCTTTTTTTTTTTTAACAATTTTATTTCAGTTTGATGTTGTTCTGAAAACCATTAAGAAGTTACTCCATGCAATTCAAGGGGTGTTTTCTGTATAATATCCAAAGGTGCCACACCATGGTCCTCATTTTTTAATATACAATGATGGACTGGTCTTAGCCAAGGCTTATGATTGTTGCAGGACTTCATCTCTGACTTTAGTGAATTGACTGACAGATTCAAGTCACTTAAAATGGTGAACTTTCTTTAGCCTGCGATCAGAAGACAGGTAACATTAGACTTGTACTTTAGACATTAGCCTAAACATTGATATGACTGGAATACACAATATACGTAGAGGTCATCTGATGCATTGAAACAAAATCTTTTGTAATTTAAATCTATGAATGCTGACAAACCTATGCTAGAATTCAGTTTACTGTGTTATTTATGAAGGTATTAATGAAAGACAAATTTTAGTCTGGAGCCTACTAATGACTATGAAACTCTTCCTTATTGCATTGATTTACTTGCACAGAATTAATTTAACATTTCAAGGTGTTTTTTTAAACCTGAAAAGTTCACAAACTCTCTCAAGGCAATGGTATCATAATCAAGAGTAACAATAAGGGGAACAGTGGCTCATGGAAAACTACATTTTCATTTTAGTCTAAATTTCTCCACATACACATAATTTTCACCTCAGTAATATCAGTCTAACATCTCAATGGCACAGCAAACACAAATGAACAGAGGGAATGCATGGATTTATAAATATAAATAGGTAATCACATTACTAATTCACTGGATCATATAACATTCTTAATCAAGTATTTGGCATGAGAACAAAAATAGTAAAGAACCTGTTACACCTTTCAAGAACAGATAAAAATTACAGCATGATCCAATTTAATACCCTTTAAAATGGATATTCTTAACAATTCAGGCCTCATGCTGTTGAATCACTTTCCTGTATTATGAACTCTAGGATCAACTGGAAAGTTTTCTTTCCTGGTGTGTTTACCATTCAGTACTATTTACAATCAGTGGAGGAATCTAATGAAAGCATTGAAATAGCATAAATATATTACTGTGAACAACTACCATATGCTCCCATAAACTTTATATTTTACCTTTTGAAAAGCTTCTGCTATTTAATAAGATTTAGCCTCTTATTTTTAATCTCATATTGCAGGAGAAAGAAAAGACCCGGTCTTGATTCTGCATGCTTCAGTGTTGTCATGGATACACGAGCAGGGTCCATCACTTCCACCAGTAAATAAACAAGATTCTCCAAGAGGGCTCGGCAGGATTTACTAGCTCTGTAGCATTGTTAGCTGCAGAGAACTTTAAATAAGCAAGTGGTTTGTAGCATTCTAGAATAATATCTAGGGCTATGTGGAGACACACATACGTAATATATCTTCCTTTAGAAAAATCAAAGGGTAAATGTTATGCTGTGTAACTCAACTCGCCTTGCTTTTTAATTCAGTTTATCTTTTCCTCTTGTTTTTCAGAGACATTTATAGATTACATGATAGCTCTCTAATGTGGCAGGCAGAATGGGATAGTCACTTACTAACCACTTAAATGAGTTACGTTTGTCCATTTTTACAGGGAAAAGTCATTTCAGTGTGGCAGCTCAGTGTTCAGTGGTATGCTCATCATCTTTACTAAAACATGGTCCTCTCTTAACCCAGAGACTACAAAGATGACATTCAGTCTTACAGCCTTAACATGTCAACAACCACAACAGGCTTGAATTGATTCTAACAAATCAGCATCTTATGTTGACAAAGGAATGTAGATTAAGTGCCCTAAGCTTGTGTTTCAACAAGAAAGAGCACCTATAGTTAAGAATGCTATATTTAGCATAGCAAATTAAGCTTCACAATAGTAAAAGTCTTAGCTAGGAACTCCAAATTAAGAAATGAAAAATGTCAAAATAAATTGGGTTAAAAATTCAGGTTAATAGACTCTAAAATCACAAACCTTTAATACTTTGAAAGAGAATTTACTGAAAAATCATACCTTAATATGAAGTCTATAAATGCAGATACATGTTTCTTTTCTTGGTCAAAATGCCAGCAGTGTATGGTGATGCGTTCAAGGAAACATGTTATGTGTGTGACTGGGATGTTCTGATGGGTTCAGTTGTTGGCATATCTCTTTGCTAATTAACCTAAGTAAACCTAATTTAAGGCTAGGCAGAGTAAATAATTTCTTATTAATATTTTTTTTTATAAATTTATCCTTTTTTCATGTCTTGCAATATCTGTGAGCAGACTGCAACATAGGTTTGGGTTTGGGGTTTTTTTCCTGCTCTATGACTTCATTTGCAATACTCCAAACCTGTGTTGAACTCATTAGTTGTCTTTGACTGAAGAAGTCATAAACTGCTATACCCGTTATTTTATTTTTGGATCTAAGGCTGTGTTTTAGTGATCATTGGCCTCTGGCCAAGAATCCACCTTCAAAGATGGTCAATATCATTAAGGATAGGGAATGACCCTCAAGGATCTATGCCATGCACCAAATGTTCCTGCTGAGCTTGGGAGTATCCAACATCTCCATCAGGAAAGGGCATCAAGAGTTTCTAGCAAACGACTTCTTTTCAGGATATGAAATTTGCTTTCCACAAATATTTTGCCGTTGACATTTAACTCTTACAATATTTACTAAAAGCAGTAACAGGGATGACACGATTAATGTGGTGAATGGATGTTTGTGATTATGGGAGTTTGGTTTATGGGTAAAGAGATTACATCATCAAGCCCATGCATTGCTTGAAGCCATGTGAGCTTCTTGGAACAAGAACATCTCTCTGCTTAGATAGCACACAGCACACTGGAAATGTATCATCAATTATCAGCTCAAGCAAATATAAATTATAACAATTAGTGCAATCTTTTATCTCAAGTAAATCTTAAATGTGACAGAAGTCACATTGCGCTTACATCTGTAACAATTACTGGTGTAAATAAAGGCTATGGAGTCAAACCCATCAATTGAAGGTCATGCACGGCTGAAAAACAGAAATATCATGAGTTGCTAATCTGTATATTTAAACACTTGGAGCCCCATTTAAAACAAAATCTAAAAAAAAGAAAAATAATAGTGAAGGCAGCCATAGTGTACTTGCAGAAATACAGTAGCAAATATAGATTTGTTAATTTGGTCCCCAAACTGAGTATTTTTTAATTTTTTATTTAAACAAAAGAATGGGAGAAAAGATACTGTTGTGGCTTCTAAGAGAGAAAAAAGAATAAAGATATCCCGCAGAAATTAAACTTCTTTTTAGAGTACCACTTTCAAGGCCTAAATATGGGTAAGGTTTCCAACCTTTACGAAATAACACTTCTGTTGGTGAGCAGGCACAGTGTCTTCTTCCTCAGGCAGCAAGTATGGTCTGCAAAGCTACCCTTTAAGCTACGCATCCAGTGCCAAGAGAGCTAATTTAAATTTGATAACAAATGGCTCTGCTTTTGAAACAAATGTAGCCTGGCAACTTCAACTGAGGACCCTTTACAGGGCCTCAATTATGTATGCAGCTTCTTTGAGAAATAGTTTCACACATCTGACCCAAGGCCCATGATGCTGTTGCCATGAAATGAAACTGTACATAGGCAATGGTTCATTTCTGCACAACCTCCACACTTCTGTACTCCCTTCACACTGGCTGCACATGTGAAAAAACACACCAAATCGCTTATTCAGGGCCAGTTTCTTGCATTTCTTGTATTGTTTGATCCGCTACTGTCTGAATACAAATTTAACACATGATCTTTGTTCCAGCACTTAACCTGCACTCTCTTGTTTTGTTTTTTGTAGGAATTTCACACCACTCTGCTGGGCTGCCCCCATCAAAGCTGATGTATGAAACCAGAGAGACAGACAACTGGCTAAACACCCACACTGTTTCATTATTTTTTTCGTCTCCCACCCCCCCCCCCAATGGCTGCTTTGTCTGTGTGCATACACCAATAGCAAATGTCCTTCTGTTATTGTACAACCTATTTGATATGTCAAGTTTTCATATGCAAATGGTGGTACAGTTTCTCACTTTTCCACTGATAAATTGTAAAGATTGTTACAGACAGTGAAACACAAGAAAAAAAAGCTTCTATTTCAGTCATGATAAATTACTTTCCATCCAAATAACATGCAACACATCCTACTGACTGTTGTTGTTTCTATTTATGGTGAGTTTGCCTTCTGTTTTTCTTTCTTAGAATACTTAGAAAACATTTAGCTGATATAGCCAGAGTTGGTACAAATATTTTAATTTCCTTGATTTTTTTTGTACATTGATGATGTGAACTTAGTTTTTGCACAGTTTTCACTGGCAATGAAAGTTTTGCAATGGGCCTAGACATTGTTCTTCCCTAAGGAACAAGCATAATTTTTTACAGTTTACAGTAGGTGGAATTTGAAAACTGAGGTAATTCCTTTTACATGTTAGAAAAATATGCCGTAGTATGCATGCCCCAAATCCAATACTTAGAAATGCTACTGGCAGAGGATTCCCTAAATATAGCATAAAGCAGGAGCAGAAGAAAGTATCAGCCAACATCTTTTTCTCCCAAGAACTTTTTGTTCTGTTGCAAGGTCAACATTTATTCAAAGCCTCAACAAAATATTAGTTAAGAATAATAATTTATATTTTGTACCTGATGTAAGGTAGAACTTTTTTTCAGAGCCCATATTTTATAAATATGGAATAGGTATTTGAAACAGATAAAATGAAGTTGCCTTTTAAGCAAAGAGTTTTTTAAAAAACATGAAAATGGATTTGCATTTCTACTGATTGAAAATGTGTGGGTTTATGTAACATAGTCAAGGATTATAGCTGTGTCCTCAATTCAGACATGAAAACACATCTATGTAATTACTTTGTTCCGTAGTTAATCCATAAATGTAAAGAAATTCAGAGTTAAATCCATGAGTACAAAATACACTGCTAAATTAATTAGCCACTGGCAGATATCTGTGCCACCCCACTGAAGTCCACTGCGACCCCCACAGTCCAGGGATGCAAGCAAGGTCAGCTACAGATAAATGCCATACCTGCAATTTGTACATTTCAAGTTTACTTGCCTCTGTGGATGTAGAAGTTAAAACATCAGTGCCAGCAAAATGCATGCAACATCAGGTCACTGCAGACATAACAATAAAAGATTAGGCAGTTTAAAAGTAAGATCCCCTGTGTGGCATCAGCTCATCTATAACAGATTATGCTGTATATTTATGATGTATATTTAACCAGAAGAGTAACTCTACGTTGGATAATTTCCCAGACGCCCCCTGCAGTCCTGCATCCAGTGCGGGGGCAGCAACACAAGAGGGACATGGAGCTGTTGGAGAGGAGGTCATGGAGTTTCTGTGAGGGCTGGAGCAGCTCTGCTCTGGAGGCAGGCTGAGAGAGCTGGGCTGGTTCAGCCTGGAGAAGAGAAGGCTCCTTAAGGGGAGACCTTAGAGCACCTGCCAGTGCCTAAAGGGGATACAAGAAAGGTGGAGAGGGGCTTTGGACAAGGGCCTGTAGGGACAGGACAAGGGGAATGGCTTTAACCTGACAGAGGGGAGATTGAGATGAGCTCTTAGGCAGAAGTCCTTCCCTGTGAAGGTGCTGAGGCCCTGGCACAGGTTGCCCAGAGAAGCTGTGGCTGCCCCATCCCTGGCAGTGTTCAAGGCCAGGTTGGACGGGGCTTGAATCAACCTGGTCTAGTGGAAGGTGTCCCTGCCCATAGCAGGGGGTTGGAAGTGGATGAGCTTTATGGACCCTTCTAACCCAATTCCATATTCTATAATTCTATAATTACAAAACAATGTGAAATCCTACCAATACACAACAAATGAAAACAAACAACTGTTTCTGGGGGGGGTGTGGGCTAGTGAAGTTTAATTTATAAAATGCATAAGCTTCTTATTTTAAATGTGCCTGATTTAGGTTGCAGTGATCTTGGGAATCTGTTATTTCATCATGGGAGTTAGAGGTTAGGGAAGGAGTTGGTTGGTGTGGTATTTGAAGAGGGGTGTTTCTTGTCATACTTCAAGCAAAAGCATTAAATCCATTGTTATGAAAATGGCAAAAGTTGGAAGAGAAATGGGGATACAAGCCTTTGATTACCCTCTATCATGTGAGACAGTGCTCTTCTACTTCATAGCAATGTGAGCATCAGCTTTAGAAAACATCAGTGTCCATTTAGCATCCTTGACTATAAAATGCGTGTTTCTGGAGAGATGCACCCACACACACATTCAGCTCTCCAGAGCTGCAGACTCTCAGAGTTTGCTTTCCTGCTCCATGAGTCCACACTGTGGATTTTATACACACTGCTGGTGTTGCTGATGTCCTCCAGGTGTTGTCTAGAAGAATTCTTTCTTGTGTCTTCCTTTTACAAAGCAATTGTGCCTATATCAAACTGAAAAACAAATTACCCCAAAATCTCCTCTAAGAATTTCTACAAGTGCTTGAAACAACCATGGCAGAAAAAAAATGTCACAATGTCAGGGACCCACTTCTTCTGAGAGAAAGACATGGGGAAAATAAGGAGAAGAGGACATTTGCAGTTTAGGTGCATGATCATGTAATGGCCATCGAGCTGATTTGTGCTGCCCTTGGAGGGCTGATAGCTCATTATTCTTGCAGGCAAGTGTATAGCTGCTTATTAAAGTGTATAAAGTGTATAGCTGCTTATTAAAGAGCATTGTTCTGCAAACATTTTTGCGTTTGCTTGACTTTAAGTATGCAAGTAATACTATTGGGGTGAACCATCAGCAACTGATTCTGGGAATAATGACATTGCCTACCTCTCAAGACTAGTATGAGAGCAAGAATCAAAGCCCTAATACATTGAATGCTGATGAAAACCAGTTTTCACCATATTTTTACCTAGTTTGCTCTCATAAATTTTTTCATAATATAATTTTTTTTATGTAGCTGTTTTTGCAATAACAGTGAGGGGAAAACCACAAAAACATGTTAAAAAAAAGGACAAAATGTGACTAGTCAATACATATACTGCACCACTGAAAAAAGAAAATACCTAGAACTCAGAACAGTCAAGGGCTTTCTCCTCAAGTATGGCACTCAAAAGAAATGATTAAAATAATGAAATTTACACTAACCATGACAAGTTCTATCTGAACTATGAGAATAAAAAGTATACATATTTTTTAATAAGACACCTTCCAGACGTCAGTCAAAAAAACCTGATGCTTGCAAAGCCAAATAAATGTGCACAGTAAGAGTTGATCAGTCCTTTAAAAATAGCAGATTAAAGTACTAAGATATGCATTTGGAAATGCCAAAATCTACAGCTCTATGTTACAGGTATGTGCAATCAGTTACTATTTTTAGAACAGTTACAGAACAATCAGGATAATATGCAACTAAGTTGTTCTAAAATGAGCAAAGAACAGGCCGGTACATTAGTTCTAAGAATGCTGGAGGAAGTTCTGGGGTTTTCGCATCCCTGCTGGAGCACTTCTCTACTTGGCAGCCAAAAAATTGTGTTGCCCATTTTTCTTGTGTAATCATGATTTTTGGCTGTCTTACAAATTCATCGTCATTTTCATTCACACCTTTAATTCTAAACATTTCTTTCCAATGTATCCTTACCTTTTCTCTGCCCATGAGGTTTCCGATTTGAAAGCATATGCCATTTTACTACTTGAACCTTTCCTTCTTTTACTAACACTGAATGCAATCGAGAAAAAATCACTGATTCTTGGACAGCAACCAGCTTGCTATGATTAAATCTTTCTGTTCACCAAACTGAGATCTAAAGGAGGAATATATATTGATGTTCTGTCTTTGGAGACAAGGAATGATCATCTCTAATTTTTAGCAGAACTGTCAATACGCTGCTGAAGAATCTACTTTGCATGGCTTACAGCAAGTTGTAAGGCACCTACATATTTCTTACAGTCTTTTTTTCCTGTTTTTCACTTTAACAAATCCAGTTATAAGTAGATTTCTAAACTGTTGACAAAACTTCTGATTTTATATAGAATTAAGCATTGACAGTAATGCTTACATTAAAATAAGTAGCTAGTGATGGCAGTGCCATGGGTAATACTTATTTTCTGCAACCTGTCAAGAATCAGCTCTAATTCTTAGGTAACAACTAAATAAAGTAGAACATGCAAAGAATTATTTTTAAAAGCATTAAATTTTAGTTTTAAACTACTAATATCTGTTATGTAACACCATGGAATGCTATAAATTCATTTTTCCCAGTTAATTATGTAAGACAGAATTAATAAACTCTCTCTTTTTTTTTTTTTTTATTTCCCCCCTCCTGCTTGTAATTTCACGTTATCATGTTACATTTAAATAAAATTGCACCCTGTCTAGAGTTCCAAGCTTTCAGTTCTGGGCTTTCGAATTCCCACTTCTTGCAATTGGCACCTCATCTGCAAATCTGCAAGTCAGACTCCTGACTTTGCACTTTATTTGCAAATACAGTAGTTAACCTCTATCTCTAATCTTGTTTATCACTTCAACATTCAAGCACCAATTTTGTTTGCATTTGGGATTGCCTCTAAAAAACAATGGTTTAAATGTGCTATCTTTAACCTGAAACACTGAATAGGAGATTGCTTCAGGATCAATTCGACAGTTGTCAGCTCTGTGAGATATTTGATCTTCTATGGTTTACTAATGTATAAGAAAACCAGGCAAAGTGATTCATATTAATGTAACAATGCCCTGTCCTCAGCAACAATGGTTTCATTATAAGCAAGGGCTCAATTAAAAGCAAATAAGTTGAGAGCAAAGTGTACTGAGACTGTTAATGGGCTCCAGCCACCAGGCTTTTCTTCTTCTTGCTTCAAAAAAAGAGCAGATTTCTGGGTGTTAATTAGAAAACTTGAGAAACTTACCTTGGAGGTAAGTGTTCCCACTCACTGCAAAAAGTGAAAAAGGACAAAGACAAGAAAGACAGACTCAGGTTTGATGACCTTAGAGACTCACTCAGCTGCATACAGGCTATGTATCTCAAACACCTTGTGAAAAAAGATAGTTTTCAGGTGACCTGAGACATAGCCACGTGTGGCAGAAGAAATGAAAGACAGGATATTAGAGTGGAAAATGAAAAATGCTGAACCTCCATGTCTCCTCAGGAGAAATGATTCTCCTTGAAATGCGACAACTGTTGCCATCTCCCCTACTGCCCACTATCATCTAAAGATACTACCTGAATAATAGTTAAGCCCTCCTAGATTACTTGTATTTGCCTTTGATTTTGTAAGTTCTTTATCATTCTTTCAAATTAAAAACAAAACCAAAACAAACTGTACTGTATTTATGAAGATTAAATATGAAAGGTCCGGACTAATGATTCTAGACTCCTAATACTGCCTTTTTCTTTGCTGAACTCTGTCAGAATTTCTCTTGCAGCATTTAAAATCGCCCACATAATGTTTATAAATTAATGGCAAAATTAGTAGCTCAGTGCCTCCTACTGAAAATATAAACAATCTTAAGTGACTTTATTGCATTTCTGACTTTAGGCAACTAATTTAGATCCTTTAAATCAACCCAATGTCATTCAAGTCTTTCCATTGACTAGAGAACCAAGATACTGTGGTGGTAAATGTGTTCAGTCACATCTGAACCTAATTCCCTATTCAACCTTTTATGCAGCATCCACTAACAATCAATCCGCAGACCTTTGCCTTTTTAAATTTTTTTTTCCCCATAATATCTGGATTTCTCTTAGAATCTTTTGTGTGCTGTTTTGTTTGAGTACATGTTACTCAGTTCTTATCATCAGCTCCCAATTTTACTGTAATTGTAGTACCTGGGAGATTAGTGGAAGGAGGAATTCCTCATGCTCCAGCAAACAACAAAAACTTTGATCTAGTCAGAATATTCTAATTGGGTTCAATCTTCAGGGCTCAGAAAACAGAACAAAAAGTTATGGTCATTTCTTTTTTTCTTTTTTTTTTTTTTTAAAGTCAAGTTAAATCCACAGCTGTAATTATAGTGTCGGGGGACTGAGGTTGTTGACTGTTTGCTTGTCTGAGCATTGAAGCAACCTGCAGGAGCAACCAAACTCTTCCTGTGCTATCTGCTTTCAGATGAGCATAGTACCCAGGACACATGGCACCTGCCTGGGGTACAGACCTCAACTGGTCTCAAGAGCATTACCCTAAGGGTTAGATCAAGGCCAGGTTGGACTGGGCTTGGAGCAACCTGGTCTCTTAGAAGGTATCCCTACCCACTGCAAGGGGTTGGAATTGTATGGGCTTTAAGGTCCCTTCCAACCCTAACCAGTCTATGATCAGCTCCACGAGTTATATATGAAGAAGCAGAGCTGAATCTACGATTCTATGATCTAGCTCACCACAACAATTCAGGTCAATGTAGGACTGATCCCAAGTCCCTATCACAGCCCACAATGCTTTTTGACTCTGCAGTCTTCTGAAACTTGGCTCCAGTGGAAAGGCTTGTGGCATGCAACTGCCATAGCTGACCATGATGTTGCCTCCCAGAGAGGCATTTGGTTGGACTCAGAATTCACTTGCAGACCTGACATAGAATCATAGAATCATAGAATAGTTAGGGTTGGAAAGGACCTTAAGATCATCAAGTTCCAACCCCCCTGCCATGACTTGGAAGAAGAGAGCAGCACAGCAAAATAACAACAGCTTCATTTTCTTTTGCACTCGTGCTTCTCTTAATAGTGATAGATTGCCTTTTAAGCAATTATCAGAGTCATGTTGTTGGAGATGAGCTAATAAAAACGTATATGTAGCATATTCACATGGGAATTATGCCTTTTTGTTTTTCTTATTATAAATGAAATAGTATTATATTTTTGAGTCTGCTTGATTTAATTCTCAGATTACTCTTATAAAGTGCTTTACTGTGTTTCCATGAGATTGATTCTTTGTTTTTTCTCAAAAATAAAAATAGCTTCCTCCTTGATGATTTCCAAGTTTCTCTTCTTTTGCTTAGCCGGCATTGGGGTACCCATGTGTCCAAGAAAGAAACAGTTAAGAGTTGATTCTCAAACAAATGGAACATGTGATGTATCTACCAGGTCATTCCTCAGGAAAGTCCTTGTATATTTGTATTTACTCAATACAGATAACATTTTTGTACAAGATGTCTTGATGCTTGTTATTTATAGTACAAAAAGCTTTTGGCAACACATTCATGCTGTCACATCATTAAGTAACTCTCCCTTCAGCCCAAAACAATAATGATATTCTCAACTGAAATTTCATGTAGCTGTGGATCTCATCTGGGAGGAAGCAGGCAGAAACTGCAATGTGTAATTAATCCTGTTGACATGAAAAAGGCCATAATTAAGCAAAAAAGTCAGCATTCCATTAAAGTTATTGTAGAACCTCATTCCTCTTATTGTGATGGTATGACAATTTTGGCATAGAAAATAAATTCAACATAACATCAGCATGTCATGTCCCTGCCCATGGCAGGAGGGTTAGAACTAGATGATCTTAAGGTCCTTTCCAACCCTAACTATTCTATGATTCTGTGATTCTATGATTTTACATTGTAAAAAGGAATTATAAGGGTTTTCCCCCCCTCAAGTCTTCTCGCTGGAGCTTAAGCTTGTGGTATGCCCTGAATTCTAGTAATACATGAAATTAATTATTTCTGTTCAATAAATAATGTCTATCTGTTTATCTGTTCTTGTTCATGGGTAGCAATGGAAGACAGAAAGATGGATTATACACTGGTTAGTATACCCTATATACTAACCCATCAAAATACACATCTCTTTTTCTGCTGCTTGCATATGGAGTCTTTAGCAAACTGCAGTATAAACTAAACCTTATGAGTCCAATTGTCCAAGTTAGACATTGGGATGCAGGAAGGTGGTTTAAATCTAGCCTGATCAAAGCTAGAAAATACTACAGGGTTTCATTTGGTCTCTACTGGCAGAAATACTGGATGCTTAGCAGCAAAGCCAATATTTAACAGGCTGAAAAAAAAAAAACATGTTGAAGAATCATTAGTATCATGTAATCTCTCAGTGTGACTGTATGTCTGAGCATTGAAATATTTATGGAGATCATGGTTTATCTGTCTGTAACTTTCTGACCCAAACGGTTTCCAGAAACTGTGAGTGCTGAAGAGAAAAGGGAAAGAAGGAAAGAAGGAAAGTAATGTAATTTCACTGTATTTGTCTTGATCTGCTCTTATTTTTCTGATATGTACAATGTCTACACTTTTCTCATTACAGAATATACAACTCAGTTGTAAATCCTGGATAGAAAAAAATCTTTTCTCATTTGCATTTAATTGCATTTCTTAGTTCCCATATAATGGCATATAATAACATATGATGTAACAGTTCTGGATATGGGACAAAAATGTGCAGGAACTGTGGAGTAACCAGAAATGTAGACAGAGAAAATCCTTTCCAGCAACAACAAGTGGCAAGTCTTGCTTCCACTGTCTAGTTTTCAGTCGCGGAGAAAGGAAAATTATCACCTACAGTACAAGAAAATCACATCAAACACAGAGGGGAAAAAATGAAAAGAAGCCTCCCAGCTCTTTCACCCTTTATATTACCCACTGCCATGATAAAGAAGTCAGGAGAAACAATCAAAAAGGAACAACAAAAAGCAAAAAATGGAATTAAGAGATTTCAAAGAGAGTGTGTCCATATTTTCAGTCTTATTTCTTCAGGGTTTAAAGTGTTGGCAGAAAACTATATAATTTTAGTTCTTTGTGCTTTTTTAAAATTACACGTGTTTCTTTAAAAAGTCCTTCCAGAATGGAAACTTCCTTTTCAGTGGAAATCTCAGTTCTGCTGTTTACTGTCCAAGAGTCATGATTAACTGACAGAAGGAATTGTCTAGAAAAACTAAGTGGTTTTTGCCTTATGCTAGCAGCAGCTTCTAAAACTTGGGTACATGCTTGCTGTAGGCAATTCAGATTTTGTTGTCCTGAAAAAAGCTCAGATTTTTCTACCACTGAAATAGAGCTGCTGAGTCTACTAAGGCGATATGCCTGCATCATACAGGCATGGGTCAGATTTGGTGTGCAGTTAAATTTTATTTGCCTTTGAACTCCTTTCATTATGCAGGTGACATATGTATGACATCAAATTATGATAACAAATTTTCTTGTAGCTTTGCTATTTTCTGTATCTGGTCATCAGAAGCCTAACAAAAGGCCTGTCCCTGAAAAAATATGTTTTTCCAGAAAAATATCCCTTGCATTTTGTGGTGATGAGCTACTCCTGTGGTATCAGACAGAAGAATTAAAACTATATTTTATATATTTGTTAGGCAAAAGAGATAATTATTTCCTTCCAGTAAAATCCATAATTATTTTGAATTTGTTCTGTTTAATACTTCACTTTTCTCCCTGTTCTGTGTTCAAAATACCCCTCATTTTACTGGATTGTATTTCGGAGATTTCTTTCCTTCCCTGTGTAGTGATAGCCCTTTGCTGTGTGAGTTCAATGGGAATGGAAAAGCTGCTTCCTGAAGTGAGAGGAGAGATGCAGGCATGTTGCAGGTGGCATAACATGCATTCCCCAGAACTTCTGGACTGCATCTGGAGATAAATGGGCCTTGTTGTTTTCTTCACTGTGGCCAAGTGATAACAAAAGCCTCCTTTAACCTGACACTACTGTAAGCGCAATTATCCCATGGAAGTAGGAGTTATCCCCTGGTCTGTATGCAGCCAGGGAACACAAGGTGACCACTATGCAGCACTTGATCCGTGGTTTAGCCAAAAGCTACAATGTGTAATCCATCCATATTAATCATATCTTCATAGATTTTTACTAAGAGCTTAGTTTGTGATGTGTCTAATAACCATGATTACACTGCAGTTGAGCAATATTTTAAGAACTACTGGGAGAAGTACATTCCTGGAAACCAAGTGATTAAATGAACAGAAGCAATTTACAAACAACCAGAGAAATCATCCCTAATTTTATCTCAAAAAACCCTGATGATTTCTGCTTTTTATGGCTGCAGGAAAAAGCTGAATTATGTAACCTGGATACAATCTAATGACTTGAAATTTAGACAGAAAACAAATGAAATTACTTGTTGGGTTGTTTTTTTTTTTGTTTTTTTTTTGTTTTTTTTTTTAGTTTAAAACAATCTTTAAGAAGTATCTTTATCTCTGGAGATTCAGAAGGAGATGATTCCTGTTTTTCAAGGTATTCACTGGTATTTTGATGTATTTTCTCCTCTTCCCAGTTTCCCAGCAACTACAGACGGATTTTCAGATTCTATTATAGATTTTCAAGAAAAACTTGATCACTTTGAAGAGAAAGATGATCTGGTTCTAAAAGTGTGTCTTTGTTTAAGGCTTCTCCCACCTTAGGGTACAAACCAAAACAGGACACAAAACAAAAAGAAGCAAACAAACAAAACTCACAAAAAATCCTAAGCCAAAAGGACCCAACAAAAACTACCAATCAGAAACACTCACCATGATTCTTCCAGGAACCCCTCAAAGTATGGCTAGGTATAAAGGAAGTGGGGAAACAACATTTCAAACTAAATTTGCTTGGTTTAAAGCACTTCCATACACACAAGGTTATGACAAACCAGCAGAAGATACCTTCACAGCCTCCAGAGACAGGATGCTAGTGACTTTTTCTTAAGAATTAAACATGAAGACCCATAGGACTTCCTCTTCCTGGGGGGATAGCTAGGCCACAGGCTTGCAGAAGGCTGATAGTGCTGCAAGTGAGGAGAACTAATAATGAATGTTTAACAAAACAAAATCCCCATTTGTGAGTTTTGCTTTGCATTGGGTTTCAGAAGGTCCATCTTTCAATGGAAGATATTAAACCTGATACTAGCTCCAGGTTTAGCTTTTTTCGTGTGTGGGGAGACAAATATCTCCAAAACACACACACAGATTACTTCGTCAGTTCATAAACCAAGGGAATGACTTTCCTCTGACCTTGCTTTAACTATGATTTAAAAAGGAGCTTTTCACTGAAGCACAGAGGATCAAATATTTTAGTTAAGCATCTGGTTACATTCTCAACAATAAAGAGCATTGAACTTAGTTCTCAACACAAACATGGCCTAATCACCTTCCCCCACTCCTTTTATAAAAACCTAAATAACAGTAAACATTTGGAAAAATAAGCACAGCAGACAAACTGAGAAGAAGGAGAGGAAGCAAAACCAAATAGAAACGTTGAATATAATTGATAAAGCTTTCCACCTGACAGATTTTTAATAAGCTAAAGAAAAATCTTTCCTCTGCTAAATAACACTTTTATATTTGACAGAATACCAATTCTTTTTCAGTTCAACAGAGAACTGGACTCTATCTCAATCATCTGAAAATACTGTCTGACCAAGAAGATCAGAAAATAAGTTACTTTGTAGTGTGCATGGTCACGCATAGCCCCTTTAAACTAAATACTTTTTCAATTAATATGAAATGTGACAAGTGGGAAAAAAAAAAACTTAAAAGATTTTAAGAATTGCTAAGGTTAGCCTATTCATATGAGCTTAGATAAAAAGCTGTTTTGAACAGAAAAGGAAATTGTAGTTCCTGTATATTTTACATAATAGAGAACAGCTATTATAGCAAGAAACAAAAGATGCAATTCATACCAAATTAACAGTTAACTTTATTTTTGAAATTTAATATTCTGTCAGAAAGGAAATGAAACTTTAAAATTTGCGACTAAAAACTTCAACTTGAAGCAATTCTGTTATAAGAGGTACAGAAACCTCACTGTATTCCCTAGCATGTATAGATTACCTTGTGGCAAAACAACAAATTGAGTTGTCTACCATGTAGGTGATACACCAATTGCTTTCTTTTTATTTTAACAACTGCTTGGAGGATGGAGGAAAAAAGAAAAGTTAAAAGTACTCTGTTCTACATGACTTGAAGAGTTATTGCAAGCTCAACAATATTCGGAGAAAGTATCTTATCAAAAACACAAAAAAGATTTCAAGATTTTTTTATTTTTTGCTTTGGTATATTTCCATGGGGAAACTGAACCAATACAGGAAATGTCAAAATGTGGGCAATTTTATGAGATTTAAGGGTAGCATTAGATCCGATTTTATTAAGTTCATTGTTGTAAGTTTACTAAGACTTCTGACTAAAGGTTGTCTTTTCAAAGATTTTTTGTTCAGAAAAAATATATGATTTATATCATACTGTCTTGGCCATGATATATTTTAGCACTTTTGTAGTTGGTAGGATTATTAGCTACATATTAAGAGTTTGACTTCTTTCTGATAGCTTGGTAGTGACTCTCCATTTTTTGTATCATTCCCAACATAAAGCCTGCTCCAGAGAGATAGAGACAGACCATTAGAAATTCAATGTTCTTTAATAATTTCTTGTTTTCTTCTTCACTTTTGATTGAGTAATCGGGCAGCTTGGCAGAGGAGTCCATCCCAGAGTCAAGGTGATCACATGTTGAAGTACTCTTACTAAAGGGAGAATCCTGTCCAGGAGAGGAGCATGAGAAGTTGCCACCAACTGCTTGGACAGTCCTTCTGAAGCACCATTCATCTTCTCCAGCAACTGCTGCCCAACCTCTTCTCCACCGAGAGCACATCATGTGACTGAAGATGCGAGCAGGAGAAGCGCACAAAGCCATCAAGTTTTAATAGTGCAAAGGCGTTAGGAAAGGGAATAAAAACATAGAAGTAGGGAAGAACATGACTGGGTATGATCTAAAAGGAATGGGAGAGAATGACTTGATGAGTCCTTTGGTGAAGTCAAGAACAGAAAGACAGGAAGCTGCCGAAAAGGCCAGAAAGACTCTATAAAAAGCACTTGAACAGGGAACAGAAACACAGTTATTTTACAGCTATTACATTTGGAAACATATGCAAAATAGGGGAAACAATTGGTACTTGACCTTCTTATAGTAAAAGAGCATAAGAACATGAGACTTCAGAAATGGAAGTTAAAACAGTGTTTGCGGTCATACAGGAGCCAAATACTAATAGTGAAAAGAAAGAAGAATTTACATTATTAAAAAAATTAATAAATAACTGCAGACAATAATCCCAGTAGAAGTAACGCTGTCAGAAGTAAAGAGTGGAATGTACTACAGAAATGAAAGACACTGCCAACTTGTAAGTCTTGGAAAGGTAGCTAAGGGTAGAGGTTAACAGAGAAAGGGATTTGGTATGAAAGGTCATAAAGAAAGATCAGTTCTAAGTAAAGCTCATGTTGAAAGCACATGACTACAATAAGATGTGAGAAACTATGACCTGTTATAGGGCCAATGATAATAGGAAATGAGAAGCAGCAAAATGGAATTGCTACCTGATTTGATGATAAAAACTAACATAGGAGAGGCTGTGGGACTTGAAATACAAATAAAGGGGGTGTGAGCAGTTGAAATTGAAGAGGAGATACAATAAAAGGTATGTAGTGACACCAGTCACAGTGAAGTACAATCAAAGCAATTAAAATTCAATTTTTACAAGATTATATTGTCTGATTGCTTTTCAAATAAACATTTTTATCAAAATCAATTATTTACAATAACTGAAGCTAACAGTGTCTTATTCTTGCTTGACAGACAGACAGCTGAGACAGATTTACAGTCCTACCTACAAGGCAGAGATTTGGGGTGAGAGTGGAAAATGGCTGGCTGAAGAACTAAGTACATTATCCTGGAACCCTTAATTTTTTTTTAGAACTGTCAAAGAGCTTACCCTTGTTAAATAAACGTAATTTAAAAATATGTGGGTTTATTCTGATATTTTAAAAGTATGGTAATTTTTAAGATGGCCTTTAAAAATAACCTAATTGTAGGATTTTAACCCTATACTAAAGTTGGCTTTAGTTGTGAGTCACAGAATCATAGAGAAGTGTGGGTTGGAATGGATGTCTATAGATCAGCTGGTTCAGATTCCTGGGCTTTGGATTAGGTTACCGATGGCCTAGTGAAGCCAAGATATTAATATTTCCAGCAAGGTAGATTCCACTACTTCCCTGGGCAAACTGGTCTGATGTTTAAGAGTGCTCTTAGTGAAGATTTATTATACCTAGACATCATTTCCCCTAAAGCACCTTGTGTCCCTTGCCCTTTGTGATGTCAACATGGTTTGTTGTGAGGGGAGGATAGCTTCGACTCAATAACAGACTTTTAAATATCAGATTACTTTGATCCTGTGAGCCTTATTGTCCCCAGGCCAAATAAACCAAATTATTTCAACCTTTCTCCCATATGCCAAGCTCCCCAGAGCTCTGATCACTCTGTTGACCTCAAATTGGTCCCACTCCAGTTTTCTAGTGCCTTTCTTGAACCTTTTTAAAATCCTTTCACAATGTGAAAACATGAACAGATTGTCTCCTGTCAGCTGATGAAGGACACCTTTATATGGTAATTCTACAGATTCTTTTTTGATATCTCCAGCAGCCATCTGCTTTATCTTCCTTCCATCATCAACTGTGATAATCCATAGCTTCTCCATGTCCTTTCTGAGTATTTTATTCTCCACCATCATAATAAATGCAGGATTCCTCCCACAATAGTTCCCGTCAGTATTTACTCACATTGTCCTCCATCATCTTTTACTGAGCTTTGTTTTGCATCATGTTCAGTCAAAAGGCAACATGTGCTGATTCTACCGATAATTGATGACACATTGTCTTATTTCCTAAAGAATGCCAAGTGCTTCTCTTTGGAGAGGACTGTTTGCTTTAAAAAGTTTGAGGGAAAAAATGTACTATGCTTGGGAGGAGACTCTTATCCGAGTAAGTCCTTTATTGAATATAAAGGCTGGTGGTCTACGAGAGTCAGAAACTAAAAGGTTAAAGGTAAGAGTGGGACTAAACAGGAACAGTCAAATTCAAGACAGAAAGCAATGTCTGCCTTCAGAGCAATCAAGAGAAATTGTCAGCAAGGGACCAAAAGAGTAATTCAAGAAAAATGATGTCACAGGATATCTGTGCCTATGATATTAATGATGCTTATGACTTATTGTTCTTACTGATGACCTGAAGAATATGCAGAAAGCAGGGCAAAAATAAAAATCAGAAAATGGCAGTTGAAGGCTTCTTCTAGGTAACCTTTTGTAGGACTTTTTTTATCTTTCATGACTTTCAGAGCTGAGATTTAGAAGTTAAATGCTGTTCTCTGGATACTTGGGTAGACTTTGAACTAAAATAGGTTTTCTTCATAGCTCTTGGAATTCTTTGTTCAAGAGGCTGTTACAGCTGAAACTAAGCACAAAATGTAAGGCCAGTACATTCACAGTGCTGTTTTCCAAGACAATTAAATGCATTTGTTCACCAGCTTTGGCAGAATTTTAATTCAGATCACAGAACCACAGAATCCCAAGGGTTGGAAGGGACCTCAAAAGATCACCTAGTCCAACGCCCCTGCAAGAGCAGGGTAACCTAGAGTACATCACACAGGAACTTGTCCAGGAGGGCCTTGAATATCTCCAACGTAGGAGAGTCCACAACCCCCCTGGGCAACCTGTTCCAGTGCTCTGTCACTCTCACAGTAAAAAAGTTTTTCCTGATGTTCACATGGAAGCTCCTATGCTCCAGTTTACACTCCTTGCCCCTTGTCCTATCACTGGACATCACTGAAAAAACCTAGCTCTATCATCTTGACACTCACCCTTTACATATTTGTAAACATTTACGAGGTCACCCCTCAGTCTCCTCCAAGCTAAAGAGACCCAGCTCCCTCAGCCTCTCCTCATAAGGGAGATGTTCCACTCCCTTAATCATCTTCGTGGCTCTGCACTGGACTCTTTCAAGCAATTCCCTGTCCTTCTTGAACTGAGGGGCCCAGAACTGGACACAATATTCCAGATGCGGCCTAACCAAGGCAGAATAGAGGGGGAGGAGAACTTCTCTTGACCTACTAACCACACCCTTTCTAATACACCCTAGGATGCCATTGGCCTTCTTGGCCACAAAGGCACATTGCTGGCTCATGGTCATCCTCCTATCCACCAGGACCCCCAGGTCCCATTCCCCTTCGCTATTTTCCAGCAGGTCAACCCCCAACCTATACTGGTACATGGGATTGTTCTTCCCCAGATGCAAGACTCTACATTTGCCCTTGTTGAATTTCATCAAGTTTCTCCCCACCCAACTCTCCAGCCTGTCCAGGTCTCGCTGAATGGCAGTACAGCCTTCTGGTGGGTCAGCCACTCCTCCCAGTTTAGTATCATCAGCAAATGTGCTGAGGGTACACTCAGTTCCCTCATCCAGGTCGTTGATGAAAATATTAAACAGCACTGGTCCCAGCAACGACCCATGAGGGACTCCACTAGTCACAGACCTCCAGCTAGATTCTGCCCCATTGACCACAACTTTCTGCCTTCTTCCTTTCAACCAGCTCTTGATCCACCTCACTACCTGATCATCAAGCCCACACTTCTTTCGCTTATCTATGAGGATGCTGTGGGAGACAGTTTCAAATGCCTTACTGAAATCAAGAAAAACCACATCTACCGCTCTACCATCATCCATCCACCTAGTTATTTCCTCATAGAAGGCTATAAGGTTGGTCAAACATGACTTCCCCCTCATAAAACCATGTTGGCTGCTCTTAATGACTCCTTCATCCTTGTTACATGTAGAGATGGTGTCAAGAATAAGTTGTTCCATCACCTTTCCAGGGATGGAGGTAAGGCTGACCAGCCTATAATTACCCGGGTCCTCCTTCTTGCCCTTCTTATAGACTGGCGTGACACTTGCCATCCTCCAATCCTCAGGTACCTCTCCTGTTTCCCACAACTTACCAGAGCTGATGGAGCAACCTAGCAATGACCTCCGCCAGCTCCCTCAGCACCTGCGGGTGTATTCCATCCGGAGCCATCAATTTATAGACGTCCAGATTGCGTAACTGATCCCTAACTCAATCCTCATCTACCAAAGCAATCTTCTCCTTTGTCCTGACTCCTTCTAGGGCTACAGGAATCTTGGGCCCCCGGGATATTCAATCTAGACACATCACGATGTTGACAGCCCACAGAGGAAACAGGTAGTGATGTGGAACTGGATAGGAAAACAGAATAACTTGGAAATGTGCAACTGTGTGGATCTGGAATAAAAAAAAAATAATTTTAGATAGGCAGAGCTGTGGATTATACAGACATCCTTCTTCCTTATAAATGTGTGCTTTACAGGAAAATTATACAACCTTGGTAGGCACATCAGGTCTGAAAATGTGGAAGGAGAATGAACATTCTTCAATGTGAGAGAAGATAGCTGAAGCCTGTGGCTTAAAAGCTTACAGAAGATGGTAAGGTATGCTGGAGATATGAGCCTGAGATTCCTGCAGGAACCAAGAATATCTGGCAATGCCCTTGGGTCTCATCTGCCAAATATTTTCATCAAATTATGTAGTATAACCTATCCCCACAAATCACTAGAGACTGATGGTAAAAGGAACAAGTTTTCCCATCTATCACTGCAGCTATATAAACTGGGTTTGTGAAAACGGTGCATAGATAACACTGAAAAATGATAACTTTCAGCTGTAAAACCCTAGCCATGCTGTGATTCTGCCGTCTTCCAGAAAGGTACATTAGGATGCACAAACATGTTGATATGTTGAATGTGCTCGTTCTGACACATCCTGAAAAGGATATGTTGTCCGAGCTTTTAACCCCTCTTGCCACTTATGTGCATACCACTCTGTGATGCTATTGAGAGTGTGGATATATTCTACATAGTTGCTGAAATAAACAACATGCATAAGGTTTTCAGATGCATAGTCATGGGGTAGTTTGCTATTCTGCAGCAGAGTTCCAAACACAAAACACCACTCACAGAGGCAGTGGGTAGATTTGTGGATTTGTGACTCCACTGAGGAACCATAAAGTGGTCCATAAGCCAGTTAATGTATCACCCATATCCATATTGAGGTTTACGTTTCCACTTCTCCAGGAGTATTTTCAATGCTAGCCCCCTTGAATAATTGTAATGCAAGCTTTATTTAATACAAGTCACTGATATCTATTAGAATTTTCATTATTTTTAACCCAATTAAATATAAAAAAAATTCAACTAAATTTAAATAGTGAAACTACTTGCAGAAAACAATGCAAGTTATTCTGTAATGTAGAATATTTTTCAGTTAAGATGAAGGAATCTCACACACTGATAGAGCAAAAGAACCTGAAATTCGTAATTCAATATTTACTTCATTCCACATTAATAAAACTTGACAAAAATCCTATGAGCCTGAATCAGGTCTTAGGTCATGTTTATTAAATCTCATGATATTCTGCTAAGTAAAACCATGGTAAAAAAAATCTTTGAAACGTACAAAAGGAGGTGTTTTTATGTGGTACAACAGAAGTGCTGCAACAGAAAGAAATTTAGTAGAAATTAGATGTCTTGAGAGATTTTAATATGCAATGTTATTTACTAAATAACCATGAGAAATTCTTGATAAAAATCATAAACCCATTCTGCCATATGGCCTCACTAGAAGCTTTTAACCCCGAAACAAACAGAATGAAAATTTTCCACAAATGAAAAATAATTAAAAATGTTCACAAATATTTTATATTCTTTCAAAAGAATATGTTGGGGGCAAAATTAAGATGAAAATTTTAACTTCTAGAAGATAAACTTCCTTAGCTTATGGGCAACTTGACCAAAGTGTTCTTCTAAACTACCTGAAAAAGAAGATTGATGATGAATGTATTTAATTCATCTACTGTATAAAGTGATTTCAACAAACACAATTTATTCCTAAGTACGATGTTCCTTCCAAAATCCATCCTTGTCTATGTTATACCTAATATGCAAATGAAAAGGAAATACTTTCCTGGATTGGACAGATCAAATCTGATGTATGGCACTTCATGAACTGTTGGAACAAATCCAGAGGAGGGCCACAAGGATGATTAGGGGACTAGAGCACCTCCCATATGAAGATAGGCTGAAAAAATTGGGGCTGTTCAGCCTGGAGAAGAGAAGGCTGCGTGGAGACCTCATAGCAGCCTTCCAGTATCTGAAGGGGGTCTCTAAGGATGCTGGGAAGGGACTCTTCATTAGGGACTGTAATGATGGGACAAGGGGTAACGGATTAAAACTTAGGGGGATTGGATATAAGGAAGAAATTGTTTCCTGTTAGGGTGGTGAGGCACTGGAATGGGTTGCTCAGGGAGGTTGTGAATTCTCCATCCCTGGCGGTGTTCAAATCCAGGTTGGACAGAACCTTGGGTGACACGGTTTAGCATGAGGTGTCCCTGCCCATGTCAGGGAGGTTGGAAGTAGATGATCTTAAGGTTCTTTCCAACCCTAACTATTCTATGATTCTGTGATTCTATGACTGGAACACCAACAATGTGTAAAGTCTACCAGTTAAGCATTTAACACTGTGTGTGATGCACATGTGGAGCTGTGGAATTGTAACTGATTTCCTCCATAGGGGGAGCAAAACAGACTGGCATTCTTTGTAAATTTTAGCTTTCTAATAGCACTTTGAAATTTTTCTTTCTCTTTAAAAGTGTTTTCCTATATAAACAATCCAGACTGTATCCTGCTAATCTGCTCTATATTCATCCTGGTGTAAATCAGGTATAATTCCCTCAAAGTGTAGTTGTAGCACACTGAAAGTGATAAATGAGGACTGAATCAGCCCTAAAAGTACAATTTCTCTATCAATGTGGAAAGGACATTTGTGGAAAAAGAATAAATTAACATCATTACATAAACATTAAAATGAAAAAGTATTTCTAAATATTTCTGGTAAAATAATTCTATTCAAGTTTAACTTATCTTAAAAATAATTCTGCACAGGAAAACAAATCTATTCTAGTTTCAGCTGTAACTTTCTCTTGGGAATAGGAGTTGATATAATAAATAGAAGCAGCTTATTGTTGTTTTCCTCCTGTCTTTGACTCACATTACTAGGCCTGTTTCTCTGAGCTCATCCCACAGTGCTGTGGTTAATAACCTTATAATGAAGAGAAAGTTAAGTATTCTATTTCAGTTTTGTGTTTCTTTTTGATGTGCATTAACTCAACTAGCTGAGAAATGCCTTGAAATATATTTTGGAGGAAAAACAAAGCAAAATAAGTTAGTGCTGAAATGATTTCCTCCCTCCCTTAGCACAAAGAAAACCTCTCAGGCTCAGTGAAAGAGTGAAAAAAATTGCACATGAATCAATTATGAAAAAGTTTCTTTGCATGGAGAAAAGCTGATTGGAATTAAGGTAGGCTTTGTTCATACCTGCAAGGTACAAGGAGAAGACTTTTCAGTGGACCAGAAAAGGGGGATTTGGGA
>NW_026902286.1:0-14224 GCF_033783945.1 Neopsephotus bourkii
GGCCCCATGATGTCCCCCATGACGCCCCCCATGATGCCCCCATGTTGCCCCTATAATGTCCCCATGATGCCCCCATGATGTCCCCCCTACAGGTGACAACCTGGGACGAGTACCGTGAAGAAGGGATCTTCCCAGGCAAGATCTGAGCATCTCCAGCCCCAAGGGGGAGGTGGCCCCGGTGTCACCATGGTGGTGGCAGCTGATGGGGGCCACCACGGGGCTGGAAGGGGGCAACGTTGTCACCTGCCTGGTGACCAATAAAGGGTTCAACTGCTCCATGGAGTGCTTTTGGAAGGGGGGGAGGTGGCCCCATGGGGGTGGTTTGGTGGCCCCATGGGGGTTTAGATGACCCCATGGTGGTGATGACCCCATGGTGGTGGAGATGACCCCATGGTGATGTTTGGTGGCCCCATGGTGGTGTTTGGTGGCCCCGTGGGGGTGGAGATGACCCCATGGTGGTGAAGATGACCCCATGATGGTGGTTGGGTGGCCCCATGGTGGTGTTTGGTGGCCCCATGGTGGTGGAGTTGACCCCATGATGGTGGTTGGGTGACCACATGGTTTTGGAGATGACCCCATGATGGTGGAGATGACCCCATGATAGTGGTTGGGTGGCCCCATGGTGATGTTTGGTGGCCCCATGGTGGTGGAGATGACCCCCATGCTGGTGGAGATGACCCCATGATGGTTGGGTGGCCCCATGATGGTGGTTGCGTGGCCCCATGGTGATGCTTGGTGGCCCCATGCTGGTGGAGATGACCCCCATGGTGGTGGAGATGACCCCATGATGGTGGTTGGTGGCCCCATGGTGGTGGTTGGGTGGCCCCATAGTGATGTTTGGTGGCCCCATGGTGATGTTTGATGGCCCCATGGTGGTGGTTGGGTGGCCCCATAGTGATGTTTGGTGGCCCCATGGTGGTGTTTGGGTGGCCCCATGGTGGTGGAGATGACCCCATGATGGTTGGGTGGCCCCATGATGGTGGTTGGGTGGCCCCATGGTGGTGGTGATGACCCCATGGTGGTGGTTGGGTGGCCCCATGGTGGTGGAGATGACCCCATGATAGTGGTTGGGTGGCCCCATGGTGATGTCTGGTGGCCCCATGATGATGTTTGGTAGCCCCATGGTGCTGTCCCCTTGGGCCAAGCCATGAACCACACCACGAACCCCCTGGAGGTGCCACCAAGAAGCTTTTATTCCTTCCCAGTGGTGGTGGGATGGGCACAGGAGGTGCCAGCCCCCACAATGGGCGTCCCATGGGTGCTCCTTGTGGACATCGTGGATCCTATGGGACCAAAGGGAGCACTGGGAGGGGGCGGAGGCCCAGGACCTGCCCCACCACGGCCCCAGGGACAGCCAGGGTCTGGGTGAGGCCTTGTAGGGGGAGAGCTCCAGGGAGGAGACCTGAAGGAGGATATGGGGCCATGAGGACCTCCATGGGTCCTCATCCATCTCCATTGGTTCCATCCATCTCCATTGGTTCCATCCATCTCTGGTCCATCATCATCTCCATTGGCTCCATCCATCCATCTCCATTGGCTCCATCCATCCATCTCCATTGGCTCCATCCATGCATCTCCATTGGTTCCATCCATCTCCATTGGCTCCATCCACTCATCTCCATTGGTTCCATCCATGCATCTCCATTGGCTCCATCCATCCATCTCCATTGGCTCCATCCATCCATCTCCATTGGTTCCATCCATCTCCATTGGCTCCATCCATCCATCTCCATTGGCTCCATCCATCCATCTCCATTGGTTCCATCCATCTCCATTGGCTCCATCCATCTCCAATGGTTCCATCCATCCATCTCCATTGGCTCCATCCATCCATCTCCATTGGCTCCATCCATCCATCTCCATTGGTTCCATCCATCTCCATTGGTTCCATCCATCTCCATTGGTTCCATCCATCCATCTCCATTGGCTCCATCCATCCATCTCCATTGGCTCCATCCATCCATCTCCATTGGCTCCATCCATGCATCTCCATTGGTTCCATCCATCTCCATTGGCTCCATCCACTCATCTCCATTGGTTCCATCCATGCATCTCCATTGGCTCCATCCATCCATCTCCATTGGCTCCATCCATCCATCTCCATTGGTTCCATCCATCTCCATTGGCTCCATCCATCCATCTCCATTGGCTCCATCCATCCATCTCCATTGGTTCCATCCATCTCCATTGGCTCCATCCATCTCCAATGGTTCCATCCATCCATCTCCATTGGCTCCATCCATCCATCTCCATTGGCTCCATCCATCCATCTCCATTGGTTCCATCCATCTCCATTGGTTCCATCCATCTCCATTGGTTCCATCCATCCATCTCCATTGGCTCCATCCATCCATCTCCATTGGCTCCATCCATCCATCTCCATTGGCTCCATCCATGCATCTCCATTGGTTCCATCCATCTCCATTGGCTCCATCCACTCATCTCCATTGGTTCCATCCATGCATCTCCATTGGCTCCATCCATCCATCTCCATTGGCTCCATCCATGCATCTCCATTGGTTCCATCCATCTCCATTGGCTCCATCCATCCATCTCCATTGGCTCCATCCACCTCCATTGGCTCCATCCACCCATCTCCATTGGTTCCATCCATCTCCATTGGCTCCATCCATCCATCTCCATTGGCTCCATCCATCTCCATTGGTTCCATCCATCTCCATTGGCTCCATCCATCCATCTCCATTGTCTCCATCCATCCATCATCCATCTCCATCCAGCCCCATAGTGTCCCCCCCAACCATGTCCCCACCTCACCTGTGACCAGGTCCCTTGGCATCAGCTTCCTATGGGGACCACCGTTGTCCTCAGGGCACCATGGGGCTGTTGGGTGACACAAGGGGGACATGATGGAGAGGTGGAGAACATCATGGATGTATGGAGAGAAACCATGATGGACACGTGGAGATCATCATGGAGGTCACCATGGCCATGGAGGGGTCATAGGGGAGGACACACAAAGGCCATCATGGACAGGTAGGGCTGGAGAACATCATAGATGGACCCATAAGGATGTCCTAGATGGACATAGGGATGTCCTAGATGGACCCATAAGGATGTCCTAGAGGGACCCATAAGGATGTCCTAGATGGACCCATAAGGATGTCCTAGATGGACACACGAGGATGTCCTAGATGGACCCATAAGGATGTCCTAGATGGACACACAAGGATGTCCTAGATGGACCCACAAGGATGTCCTAGATGGACCCATAAGGATGTCCTAGATGGACCCATAAGGATGTCCTAGATGGACACATAAGGATGTCCTAGATGGACACATAAGGATGTCCTAGATGGACACATAAGGATGTCCTAGATGGACCCATAAGGATGTCCTAGATGGACCCATAAGGATGTCCTAGATGGACCCATAAGGATGTCCTAGATGGACACACAAGGATGTCCTAGATGGACACATAAGGATGTCCTAGATGGACACATAAGGATGTCCTAGATGGACCCATAAGGATGTCCTAGATGGACACACAGGGATGTCCTAGATGGACCCATAAGGATGTCCTAGATGGACCCATAAGGATGTCCTAGATGGACACATGAGGATGTCCTAGATGGACACACAAGGATGTCCTAGATGGACACATAAGGATGTCCTAGATGGACACATGAGGATGTCCTAGATGGACACATGAGGATGTCCTAGATGGACACACAGGGATGTCCTAGATGGACACACAGGGATGTCCTAGATGGACCCATAAGGATGTCCTAGATGGACACACAGGGACGTCCTAGATGGACACACGAGGATGTCCTAGATGGACCCATAAGGATGTCCTAGATGGACCCATAAGGATGTCCTAGATGGACACACAGGGATGTCCTAGATGGACACACAGGGATGTCCTAGATGGACCCATAAGGATGTCCTAGATGGACACACAGGGACGTCCTAGATGGACCCGAGGATGTCCTAGATGGACCCATAAGGATGTCCTAGATGGACCCATAAGGATGTCCTAGATGGACCCATAAGGATGTCCTAGATGGACCCATAAGGATGTCCTAGATGGACCCATAAGGATGTCCTAGATGGACCCATAAGGATGTCCTAGATGGACCCATAAGGATGTCCTAGATGGACACATGAGGGTGTCCTACATGGCCACAGCGCTGTCCTCGATGTTCACCCATAGGTGACCATGGCCACCTCAAGATGATCTCCATGGACCTCCATGGCCACCTCAAGATGCCCTCCATGGCCCCATACAAAGCCCCCATTGACGCCCCCCATCCACCCCACCCCACGTCCCCCAACTCACGGCACGCATCCGGCACGCTCCAGGCCTCCACCCGGGCTCCAGCTTGGATGCAGGCATCTCCATAGGCCCTCAGCACCTCCTGCAGGACCTCCTTGACCCCCGGAGCCTCACAGAGCTCCCATAGGCACACGTCATAGAAGACCCCCGGCTTCACCATGGGGTGGCAGCTCCCAAAGGGGCCCTGTGGGGCACGGAGGACACCGCAGAGCTCCCCATGGACAAAGGCTCTCTTGGGGGCCTGGTGGCATGGGGGACACTGGGGGCCTGGGCATGGTTGGTGGCACCCGGTGTCGGTGGCCGTGAGGTGGTCGTTGGAGGGGTGGCCGTCGAAGTTGCCGCAGAGGCCGCAGGTGCGGTTGCGGTGGTTGGAGGCCACGGTGATGGTCAGCATGGCGGCGCCGGGGCCGGCGGTGACGGTGAGGCCGGAGGTGGTGGTGAGCACCATGGCGGTGCCGCGGTGCTGCTGGGACAGGGTCACGCAGGTGGAGCGGTCCTCGAGGCAGAAGGGGAGAGGGACGGGGATTCCGTCCAGCTAACGGGGGGTAATGGGGACAAAGGGGGTCGTGGCCTGCTCGTCCATCCCCATCCGTCATCCCCATCCATCCCCATCCACCTCCATCCATCCGCATTGCCATCCATCCCCATCTCCATCCATCTCCATCCCCATCCATCATCCCCATCCATCTCCATCATCCGTCTCCATCCCCATCTCCATCCCCATCCATCCCCATCCATCATCCCCATCCATCTCCATCATCTGTCTCCATCCCCATCTCCATCCCCATCTGTCATCCCCATCCATCCCCATCCACCTCCATCCATCCGCATTGCCATCCATCTCCATCCCCATCCATCCCCATCCGTCATCCCCATCCATCTCCATCATCTGTCTCCATCCCCATCTCCATCCCCATCTCCATCCCCATCCATCCCCATCATCCGTCTCCATCCCCATCTCCATCCCCATCCATCCCCATCCATCATCCCCATCCATCCCCATCATCCGTCTCCATCCCCATCTCCATCCCCATCCATCATCTCCATCCCTATCCATCCCCATCCATCCCCATCCACCCCCATCCATCCTTCTCCAGCCTTCATCCTTCTCCATCCCCATCCATATCTCCACCCATCTCCATCCCCATCCGTCTCCATCCGTCTCCATCCGTCTCCATCCCCATCCATCTCCATCCATCCGCATTCCCATTCATCCTCATCCATCTCCATCCATCTCCGTCCCCATCCATCATCTCCATCCATCATCTCCATCCCTATCTATCGCCATCCATCATCTTCACCCATCTCCATCCCCGTCCATCCCATCCCCATCCATCACCTCCATCCCCATCCATCCCCATCCCCATCCATCCCCATCCATCATTTCCATCCATCTCCATCCCCATCCATCCCCATCCCTCCCCATCCATCTCCATCCCTATCCATCCCCATCCATGATCTCCATCCCCATCTATCCCCATCCATCATCTCCATCCCTGTCCCTCCCCATCCATCTCCATCCCCATCCATCTCCATCCCCATCCATCATCTGCATCCCCATCCATCATTTCCATCCATCCCCACCCCACCCCACCCCACCCCCCCCTCCTCACCTCCACCTCCCGGTCCCCTCCCCTCATCTCCCATCTCCTCCTCTCCACCGTCACCACCAGGCTCCTTCCTGCTCCCCTGGGCTCCCTGATGCTGACGTCGAAGCCCCCTTGCTCCCCGCGGCCCCCGCAGCTCCGCGCCGCCACCACCAGGGCCTGGCTGCAGTTGTCCCCTATGGCGGCGGCCGCCCCGTCGAAGGTCACCAGGTGGCTCCGCCCCACGGCGCGGCAGCTCCCCACGGACCCAGACCCAGACCCTGACCCCTCGGGCCCCATGGAGCACCCGGGGGTGCTCCTGGCCTCCAGGGGGGGGGCGCAGCCGGGGAGGCAGGAGGAGTAATGGGTGCCTGGGGGGCACTTGGGGGCTGGGGAGAGAGGAGAGGGGTGGGGTTGGGGTTGTCTTTGGGTGCTCTGTGTGTGTCCCCCCCTTTGGATACACTATGGGTGCTCTATGGGTGCTCTATGGGGCCTATGGGTGCTCTATGGGTGCTCTATGGGTGCTCTATGGGGCCTATGGGTGCTCTATGGGTGCTCTATGGGTGCTCTATGGGGTCTATGGGTGCTCTATGGGTGCTCTATGGGGCCTATGGGTGCTCTATGGCTCCATCTTCTCTGTCCCCATCCCACCTTGGTCCTATGGACACTTTATGGGTCCTATGGATACCCTATGGCTCCTATGGGTGCTCTATGGGTCCACCTTCTCCTTCCCCATCCCACCTTGGTCCTATGGATACCTTATGGGTCCTATTGATACCCTATGGGTGCTCTATGGGTCCACCTTCTCCCTACCCATCCCACCTTGGTCCTATGGATACCCTATGGATCCTATGGATGCTCTATGTGTCCTATGGATACCCTATGGGTCCTATGGATGCTCTATGGGTCCTATGGACACTCTATGGGCCCTATGGATGCTCTATGGGTCCACCTCCTCCCCCCCCCCCAACCTCTCCCCCTGACCCCTCTATGGGCCCCATTCCCCCCCATTCCCCCTTGGCCCCATCACTCACGGCACAGGGCCCCATTCCCCCCCATTCCCCCCCATTGCCCCCCATTGCCCCCCCTTGGCCCCATCACTCACGGCACAGGGCCCCATTCCCCCCCATTCCCCCCCATTCCCCCCCATTGCCCCCATCACTCACGGCACAGGGCCCCATTGCCCCCCATTGCCCCCATCACTCACGGCACAGCTCCTTCCCTCTCCATTCCAAGGCCCCGATGCCAGCGCTCCGGCAGGCGGCGGCGTAGGCGGCCAGCACCCGGCACACCCCGCCGGGGCGGCACCCATCGGCCACGCAGTCCCGGTGGTAGGTACCGGGATGGACGGCGCCATGGCAACGCCGGAAGGGTCCTTCCTTGCTGAGCATCGCTCGGCATCCTTGTGCAGCATCCGCATCCGCATCCGCATCCGCATCCGTGTGTGTGTTTCCCGCAGCCAATCGCATCCCGGCATTCCCGGTGCCCCCTCCCCACTTCCCACTTCCCCTGCCCCACATCGTTGCGGGGGTCCCCGTCCATGTCCCCACAGAGGCCGCAGAGCTGCCCCCCAAGTGAGGCCGGGGCGGTGATGCTCACCCAGCGGTGGTGGCCGTCGAAGGTCAAGGTGACCCCATGGTGGGTGCCCATGGTCACCTCCCAGCCCCGGCGCTGGAGGGTGAGCCCCGAGGTAGGGGAGGTGTAGGGGAGGTGGATGGGGATGGAGTCGACCTGGAATGGGGGGGGAATGGGGGGAAATGGGGAGAAATGGGGAGAAATGGGTGTTATTGGGGGGAATGGGGTGGGAATGGGGAGAAATGGGTGTTATTGGGAGGAATGTGAGGAATGGGGTGGGAATGGGGAGAAATGGGGAGAAATGGGGAGAAATGGGGAGAAATGGGGAGAAAATGGGTGTTATTGGGGGGAATGGGGTGGGAATGGGGTGGGAATGGGGAGAAATGGGTGTTATATGGGGGAATGGGGAGAAATGAAGGTTATTGTGGGGAATGGCAGGAAATGGGTTGGGAATGGGGAGAAATGGGTGTTATTGGGGGGGAATGGGAGGGAATGGGGTGGGAATGGGGAGGAATGGGGTGGGAATGGGGAGAAATGGGGAGAAAATGGGTGTTATTGGGAGGAATGTGAGGAAATGGGGTGGGAATGGGGAGAAATGGGGAGAAATGGGTGTTATTGGGGGAAATGGGGAGAAATGGGGAGAAATGGGTGTTATTGGGAGGAAATGGGGTGGGAATGGGGGGGAATGGGGAGAAATGGGTGTTATTGGGGGGGAATGGGAGGAAATGGGGTGGGAATGGGGAGGAATTGGGTGGGAATGGGGGGAATGGGTTGGGAATGGGTTGGAAGAGGGGGTCCCCACGTGGTCCCTCAAGGCCCCCCCCACCCCATCGCCCTCCTCCCCATTGCATCTGCTCACCGTGACCAAGCCAGGCTCCAGCCCCACACGTGTGGGTCCCACCGCGACGTCCACCCCATGGAGGCCAGCGGGGCCCCCCCGGAGCAGGACACGGAAGGGCCCAGGCCCGGAGCAGGGCCCGGTCAAGAGGTGGTCACAGGAGATGGGGAAGCGGTGATGGAGGCGGTCGAAGGTGCGGAGGTGCCCCATGCCCAGCACGGAGCAGGTGGAGGTGGGGGGGCTGGAGGGGGGGCTGGAGGGGGGCAAGGGAAGGGGTTGGGGGGCACAAGGGTCCTCGGGGTACTTGGGGATGCAGGGGGGGACTGGGGGGGAAAGAGAGAGGAGAGGGGGTTAGTGATGGGGGTGGTGCAGGCAGGTAATGGTCATCATCTATCGTCATCATCATCATCATCCAACATCATCATCATCATCCATAACCATCATCATCATCCATTATCATCCATCCATCATCCATCATCACCCATAATCATCATCATCATCATCATCATCCATAACCATCATCCATCATCATCATCCATCATCATCCATCATCATCATCATCGTCATCATCCATCATCATCATCCATCATCATCATCCATCATCATTCATCATCATCTATCATCCATCATCATCATCCATCATCCATCCATCATCCATCATCATTATTGATCATCATCCATAACCATCATCATCATCATCATCCATCATCATCCATCATCATCATCATCGTCATCATCCATCATCATCATCCATCATCATCGTCCATCATCAACCATTATCAACCATTATCATCCATTATCATCCATCATCACCAGCCATCATCCATCATCCATCATCATTATCATCATCCATCATCCATCATCCACCATCATCCATCATCATCTATCATCCTTCATCGTCATCCATTATCATCCATAATCATCCATCATCATCATCCATCATCATCATCCATCATCATCTATCATCCATCATCATCATCCATCATCATCATCCATCATCATCCATCATTATCATCCATCATCCATCATCATTATCATCATCCATCATCATTATCATTGTCCATCATCATCATCATCATCCATCATCATCTATCATCCTCTATCATCCATCATCATCATCCATTATCATCCATCATCATCATCCATTATCATCCATCATCATCATCATCCCCCACCCCCACCCCCACCCCCCGCCCCCCACTCACCGCACTCCCTCTCCTCTCCCTCCTTGTCCTTGTCCTTGTCCCCGGTGCAGACCCCACAGAGCCGCCCCCTGAGCCCCGCTGGGGCCGTCACGGTCACGGCGCCATCCCCCCCCATGGCCACGCGCACGCCGGTGCCCGTGGTCACCCTGCGCTGGCCCCCGCGGCGCTCCACGCGCACCCGGCCTCCCCCCAGCACCAGGGGCAGGCGGGACAGGCGCCCGGATACCTGTGGGGAGGGAGAGCAGTGGGGCAGGATGGAGATGGCGTCGGCATCACTGTTATCATTGTTATCATCATCATCATTGTTATCATCATTGATCACCATCATTGTTATCATCATCATCATTGTTATCATCATTGTTATCATCATTGTTATCATCATCATCATCATCATTGTCATCATTATCATTGTTATCATCATCATTGATCAGCATCATTGTTATCATCATCATCATTGTTATCATCATTGTTATCATTGTTATCATCATCATCATCATCATCCATCATTGTTATCATCATCATCATCATTGTTATCATCATCGTTATCATCATCATCATCCATCATTATCATCATCATCATTGTTATCATCATTGTTATCATCATCATCCATCATTGTTATCATCATCATCATCATCATCATCATCCATCATTGTTACCATCATTGTCATCATCCATCATTGTTATCATCATCATCATCCATCATCATCATCATTCATCATTGTCATCATCATCATCCATCATCCATCATCATCATCCTCATCATCATCCATCATCGTCATTATCATCATCCATCATTGTCATCATCATCATCTATCGTTATCATCATCATCATCCATCATCGTCATCACCATCACCCATCACCATCATCACCACCACCACCACCATCATCACCATCACCATCACCATCACCATCACCCACCACCATGATCACCATCACCATCACCCACCATCACCACCTCTATGTCCTCACCCTGGCCACGCTCTCCTCTCCCCGCACCAGCACCACCTCGAATCCATCCCCACGGATCCTCACGTCCTTGAAGGTTGCTCCAGGCCCTCTCCCCACTTGACCCCCAGCCGTGACCTCGAGGGACCCCAGTCCCCCACTGCAGCCCCTCACCAACCCTTGCCTGCAGGCGGGGCTCACCCCATGGCTCCTCCCATCGAAGGCCCGGTACCGCCAGCGGCTCAGGACGTGGCACAGCAGGGGGGGCTGTGGCACAGGGACGCACCTCGCCGTGGCTCCCACCTCTTGGCACATGGTACCCGATGGGCACCGCACCTGGGAGCAAGCGGCCTTGGTGGGGACGCACGTTGGCCACCCGCTGTCCTCGTGGCAGGAGGCACCCGTGGGGCAGCGGATGGAGGAGCACGAGGGCCTGCAATGGGGCTGCCCCTCCACCAGGTGGCACTGGAAGCCCTCAGGGCACGTCGAGGTGGAGCAAGGGGATGGGGTGCACTGGGGGCTGGGGTCCCCTGGTCGGCACCCGGAGCCTGGTGGGCAGGAGATGCTGGAGCAGGAGCCTATGGGGATGCTCCTGGCCATGCGGGTGCACCTGGGCCACCCTCCCAGCACCCTGCACGCGGTCCCGGTGGGGCAACGGAGGTCGCGGCAAGAGGGGACGCGCACGCAACGGGGCCACCCATTGAGGACCTTGCAGCCCATGCCCGCCATGCACTGGAGGTGGTGGCAGGAGGGACGGGACGCGCAGGTGGGGTGGCCACGGAGCAGGACGCAGGCGGTGGGAGGGGGACATGGGATGTGGGGGCAGGATATGGGGAGGGAGACGCAGTGGATGCCAATGCAGGACATGGGGGGCGAGGAGAAGGTGGGGGTGGGTTTGTGGGGGACCCAGGGTATGGGGGGGAGGAGGGGGTGGATGGGGAGGCAACGGGGCCACCCATTGAGCACGGTGCAGGTGGCACCCGGGGGACATCGGGTGTCGCTGCATGAGGGTTGGTGATGGACACATTGAGGCCACCCATTGACCATGGTGCAGGTGGTTCCATGGGGACATTGGAGGTCACTGCATGAAGGTTGGTGATGGACGCATTGAGGCCACCCATTGACCATGGTGCAGGTGGCTCCCTTCTGGCACTGGATGTCACTGCATGAAGGTCTCCTTATGGAGGTCTTGGCTTGGACACACTGGGGTTGGCCATTGACCATGGTGCAGGTGGTTCCATGGGGACATTGGAGGTCACTGCATGAAGGTCTCCTTATGGAGGTCTTGGTTTGGATGCATCTTGGCCACCCATCGACCATCTGGCACATGGTCCCCTTCTCGCACTGGACGTCACTGCAGGTTGGTTGGTGATGGACACATTGAGGCCACCCATTGACCATGGTGCAGGTGGTTCCTTTAGGACAGTGGAGGTCACTGCAGGTTGGTTGGTTGTGGACACACTGGGGTTGGCCATTGACCATGCTGCAGGTGGTCCCTTGGGGACATTGGAGGTCATTGCATGATGGTCTCCTTATGGAGGTCTTGGTTTGGACACATCTTGGCCACCCATTGACCATGTTACAGGTGGTCCCTTTGGGACATTGGATGTGGCTGCAAGTAGGTCTAATGATGGAGGTCTTGGATTGGACACACTGGGGTTGGCCATTGACCATAGTGCAGGTGGTTCCATGGGGACAGTGGAGGTCACTGCATGAAGGTCTCTTTATGGAGGTCTTGGCTTGGATGCATCTTGGCCACCCATCGACCATCTGGCAGGAGGTTCCTTTCCCACACTGGACATCACTGCATGAAGGTTGGTGATGGACACATTGAGGCCACCCATTGACCATGTTACACGTTGTTCCCTTAGGACACTGGAGGTCACTGCATGAAGGTCTACCTATGGAGGTCTTGGATTGGACACACTGGGGTTGGCCATTGACCATGTTGCATGTTGTTCCCTTAGGACACTGGAGGTCAGTGCATGAAGGTCTCCTTATGGAGGTCTTGGTTTGGACACATCTTGGCCACCCATTGACCATGTTGCAGGTGGTCCCCTTCTGGCAATGGAGGTCACTGCAGGTTGGTTGGTTGTGGATGCACTGGGGTTGGTCATTGACCATGGTGCAGGTGGTACCTTGGGGACATTGGAGGTCACTGCATGAAGGTTTCCTTATGGAGGTCTTGGCTTGGATGCATCTTGGCCACCCATTGACCATGTTGCAGGTGGTCCCCTTCTGGCACTGGACATCACTGCAGGTTGGTTGCTGATGGACACATTGAGGTTGAGCATCCAGCATCTTACAGGTGGTCCCTTGGGGACACTGGAGGTCATGGCAGGAAGTTGGCTTTGGGGCTATCTTGGTCTGGGCACACTGGGGTTGGCCATTGACCATGGTGCAGATGGTTTCCTTGGGGCATTGGAGGTCACTGCATGAAGGTCTCCTTATGGAGGTCTTGGCTTGGATGCATCGTGGCCACCCATCGACCATCTGGCACATGGTCCCCTTCTGGCACTGGATGTCCTGGCATGAAGGCTGCTGATGGACACATTGAGGCCACCCATTGACCATGGTACAGGTGGTCCCTTTGGGACATTGGATGTGGCTGCAAGTAGGTCTACTGATGGAGGTCTTCGTCTGGGCACATTGGGGTTGGCCATTGACCATGGTGCAGGTGGTACCTTTGGGACACTGGAGGTCACTGCATGAAGGTCTCCTTATGGAGGTCTTGGCTTGGACACACTGGGGGTGGCCATTGACCATGCTGCAGGTGGTACCTTGGGGACAATGCACATCAGTGCATGCAGGTCTCCTTATGGTGGTCTTGGCTTGGATGCATCTTGGCCAACCATCAATGATCTGACATGTGCTCCCCTTCTGGCACTGGACATCACTGCATGAAGTTTGGTGATGGACACATTGAGGCCACCCATTGACCATGGTGCAGGTGGTACCTTGGGGACATTGGAGGTCACTGCATGAAGGTCTCCTTATTGAGGTCTTGGATTGGACACATCTTGGCCAACCATCAACGATCTGGCACATGGTCCCCTTCTGGCACTGGATGTCACTGCAGGTTGGTTGGTGATGGACACATTGGGGTTGGCCATTGACCATGTTGCAGGTGGTTCCATGTGGACATTGGAGGTCACTGCATGAAGGTCTCCTTATGGAGGTCTTGGCTTGGATGCATCTTGGCCACCCATTGACCATCTGGCAGGAGGTTCCCTTGGGGCACTGGATGTCACTGCAGGTTGGCTGCTGATGGACACATTGAGGCCACCCATTGACCATGCTGCAGGTGGTACCTTTGGGACATTGGAGGTCACTGCATGAAGGTTTCCTTATGGAGGTCTTGGTCTGGACACACTGGGGTTGGCCATTGACCATGGTGCAGGTGGTACCCTGGGGACAATGCACATCAGTGCATGCAGGTCTCCTTATGGAGGTCTTGGCTTGGATGCATCTTGGCCACCCATTGACCATCTGGCAGGAGGTTCCCTTGGGGCACTGGACGTCACTGCATGAAGGTTGGTGATGGACACATTGAGGCCACCCATTGACCATGGTGCAAGTGGTTCCCTTAGGACACTGGAGGTCACTGCATGAAGGTCTGCTAATGGAGGTCTTGGTTTGGACACATCTTGGCCACCCATTGACCATGTTGCAGGTGGTTCCCTTCTGGCACTGGATGTCACTGCAGGTTGGTTGGTGATGGACACATTGGGGTTGGCCATTCACCATGTTGCAGGTGGTTCCATGGGGGCATTGGA
>NW_026902288.1:0-14318 GCF_033783945.1 Neopsephotus bourkii
GGAAACACTCAGGATTTACATAAGGATGTGCAGCATATGCCCTGCACCACAGAAATGCTATTTGTCCTGCTGAGAGCTCCGTGAACTCTTACTTCAATACATAAGTTGGACAAAAGAAGCAAGATGAAGAGTACTGCTGCATGTAAATGACAGCCTTATTGAATAGAAAATAAAAAGGCATCAGAGAAAGAACACAGGAGACTAAGTATTTGCAGAAAAAATCAGAGTAAATGTATTAGGGTGTACACAGAAATATAGGGAACAGTTTAATAAATCAATACAAAGGATGTGAGCAGATTTGGAGATATTTATTTAGCCAAACAGTATTTAATACACAGGTCAGAAGGGACCTACTGAATCGAAGTGCTTCACCTGCTGCTGTAGGTGGTGATGAAGTCTCCTCCTTCCTCCAGGTGAGGAAGTAGATACCCAGCATCATTTCTCTTCACTATTCAAATAACAACAGGGTATTGACCTCTGTATTTAGTAAATTTTCTGATTCCTGAAAACTACTACAGCTTTGAAAAAGTGATTTTATGTAAATATCAGATTTTAAACACCACATTTTTCTCTACACCATCTAAAGAAAACCCACAGTTAATAAACACTACACAGTACTCTGCTTCGCATCTCCTGGACCCAAGCTCCCTAAAATGGAGAGATGCTTTTCCTTTTTAGTTTCAATGGATGCTGGATTGGGCCCATAAACTGTATAATTAGGCACACAATCAGCATCATTTATTCTCCCATCAAATCCTATGCTTGTGTACAGATGCAGTCATCAGCATCTCAAAGATCACTTGGAAGGCAGGTGACAAATCTGTTCCTTACAGGTTCGATGGGATAATCTACTCAGTGGAGACTGCTCAGAGGAAGGCTTATCAATGCACATACTGTTACAAAAACTTCAGTCCCAGTGAATGGAAGAAAAAAAAGAAAATATAATCTAATTCCCTCCTACTGCCACCTGTATAAATAAAACCACCAAAACCCCAAAACCAACAAAACCAACTGAACAAAATCCACCACCAAAATAATCCAAAGAGCACTGGAGAATATGATTATACCTTAAATAGAGATTTTCATCACACAGTTTCCAAATTCTCTGTGAAAGGTAACATTAAGGTAGTTGAAAAGAGTTAATTCTGCACTAAAAAGGCACTCTGGGAGTTAAGGCTACTTTCAATATTCTGAAGCAAAGCTAATTCTGGCATGAATGATTCTATAAATATCATGTAATTTAAGCCCAGAAATAGGCTGGTTTATAATTGTTTCATGCTCTAGAGACTGCTCTGTTGATTTTAAAGATGGGAACACATATCCTATTGGCTTCAGTTGAGCTATGGGAACCTAACTTTGTTTTTAGGGAGCCAATTCTGGTCTTAGGTTTTTATTTCCAGTCACCCCCTACCCTCTATAAAACAATCCCATTTGACAAGGCTATTTTTATAACAAACAGAAGTATTTTATGGTTTGCCTTTTCATTGGTTCTGCAACATAAATAAACAAATAACATTATTCCCAGTGCTATGTATACATTAACAACAAGGAGTAAGAAAAACACCAACAGAAAAGAAACCCCAAGCCCTTAAGCTATATGTAATTAAGGCAAAAACTTGTAAAAGTCATTAAACACAAAAAGAAAGCCCCCTCTGGTCCTGATTTTCATTTAGACTGAGAAATCTTCCAACCGTTCTGCTTGTGTGAAAAGACCTCAATGAGGCAAGAATAAATTTACAACCCTTTTCAGGTACCTTCATCCTCCCAGAATGGCATAAGCAGTGGTTGCTTAAATAGAAACCAGGTAATAAATCTACTGAAACAGTTTTATTATGCTTTCCAAGTGTTTTGAAGTCTTGTAGGACCCTCCAGCAATGCTACAAAGGAGGCTGCATGACACAGGAGGTCCTTTGCTCCCCACCCTGTAGGTGCTGGATGTGGACCCCCACACACCTTCTATATAGCAGGCACAGGGCATCCCCTTTCCCACCCTTGCTCCAAAAGCAAGGGCCTTTCCAGCTCAGGGGTTTTATTTGTTCTTTATGCGATTTGCAGCTTTACCAGACACCCAGGCTGGTTTTGGGGGATGCAAGAATGAAATCATGATATTGTATTTGGATTTACAGGCTCACAGAAAAACTCAAACAAAACCTGTTCAATGTCTATTAAGATGGTCAAAACCATATTTAAAAGTCTGCCCTACAGCTCTTGAATGCACTCAAGATCCAGGCCAAAATTTGTAACTATTTGGTAAAAGCATGATGCCTTTCCTTCCTTTCATTAAATGTAATTTCCTACTGAACCAAATGAAGTGTGATGAACCCAGCAGGTCCTGCCAGTAAAAGGAGACACCAGCAGCATCCCCAGGCTGCATGGAAACGGGATTGCAGAAGAAATGGATCTATGAAAGAATGAGATGATGGATCTCATCTTGCTTTGACTTGTCATCAAAATGAACCAAATCCAATGATTGGGCCAAGACATGTGAATGGAGAATGTCAACAGCGGTACTGACAGTCACACCAATACCAAATCGTAGTATCACTGAATATGTGGTTGGAAAGGACTTCAAGGATCATCTGGTCCTACGTTTCTAGGCAAAGCATGACCGAGGCTAGATGCCCCAGCACCTTGTCTAGCTGAATCTTAACAGTGTCCAGCGTTGGGAAGTCACCACTTCTCTGGGGAGATTATTTTCTTTCTAATATTTTCTAACTTCTTTTTACTTTCTATTTTGATTTCTATTCTAATGTCTCTTTTTGCATTCTCTTTCTAATACTTTCTCTATCTGGGAGATAATTATGTCGTTTTAATGCTGTGATCACAGACAGAAATTCATAAATCTAGGCACCTAAAAGGGAAATCTAGAAAACCTAAGGGAAAATGTCATACAATGAATCACAGAATCCCAGACTGGTTTGGGTTGGAATGTACCTTAAAGCTCATCCAGTTCCAGCTCCCTTCCATGGGCAGTGCCAATTCCACTAGACCAGCTTGCTCCAAGCCACCTGGTCCTGTCCCTTGTCCCAAGCCCCTCTCCAGCTTTCCTACAGCCCCTTTAGGCACTGGAGCTGCTCTAAGGTCTCCCCTTCAGGAGCCTTCTCTTCTCCAGGCTGACCCAGCCCAGCTCTCTCAGCCTGGCTCCAGAGCAGAGCTGCTCCAGCCCTCGCAGCATCTCCATGGCCTCCTCTGGCCTCGCTCCAACAGCTCCACGTCCCTCTTGTGCTGCTGCCCCAGAGCTGGATCAGGGCTGCAGGGGGGGTCTCCCCAGAGCACAGCAGAGGGGCAGGATCCCCTCCCTGAGCTGCTGCTCACGCTCTGGGGGTGCAGCCCAGCACACGGGGGGGTTCTGGGCTCAAGCGCTCACTGAAGCCGGGTCATGGGGAGCTTCTCCTCACCCAACACCCCAAGTGCTTCTCCTCAGACTGCTCCATCCCTTTCCCCCCCAGGCTGTGTTTGTGCTGGGATTGCCCTGACCCAGGGGCAGGACTTTGCCCTTGTCCCGGTTGAAATCCATGAGGTTCACACAGTCCCACCTCTGCAGGCTGTCCAGGTCCCTCTGGTTGGATTTCCACCCAGGTTTTCATTTAGACTGAGGAATCTTCCAGATATTCTACCTGTGCAAGAAGACCTCAGTGAGGTAAGAGTAAATTCACAACTCTTTTCAGGTACCTTCATCCTCCCGGAATGGCATAAGCACTGTTTGCTTCTTATGAAGCAGTATCAACTTTTTTCCTTCCACCTTCCCAACCTGGCTGAAGCCTGTCCTGCAGATGACATTCCTGCTGAGACCAACTGTTCATTCATGTAGTCTAGTTCTTTATATTTTGCCTCAATGAAATGCATTTCTAGTGGAAATTACTTGAAGAACAGTCCATAAAGCCTAATTGCTCCTTTTTTTTTTCTTCTGAATGTGATGTACACAGCCTGCTCATCCTCATTCACTGGGATCTTCACACCAGGGAAATGGTCTGCTTTATTTTCACAGCTGTACAGTGTCAGCTAATGCAGCTGGTAGGATTCCTGAGGATGTCATTTTCGAGTCTGTGCGATAACACAGGAAGAACTGTGCATCCTAAATTAAAGTGACTGCCCCTAGTTCCTTGGCAGTGATGCTCCTTTTTGTTATTCCAGTGACAGAAGCAGTGCCCAGGCATGAATGTTGCTGCATTTTATAGAAAGCAAGAAGGAGGTTTTGTAAGTGAAAATCCTGAAGGACAGAAGAAGAGGATGAATGTGATAAAGCCTGATAACAAGGGAAAAAAAGCCCAACTGAATCCTGCAACTAGAAGCACGTAGAGTATTGTTAGGCCAACAATTATATTTATTTTTATTTATACAGAAAAGACATAAGCTGATTTTTTTATTAAAAAAATCAAATAAATGCTGCTATTGAAACATTAAATCTGCACAGATAAGATCTCACAGAATAAGGAAAAGCAAAAATTAAGTTCCTGGAGTAATCACAAACCCTTTCTACTCTGCAGCACAAAGTCTTTTTTCCCAGCTAATTTATTTATGCCTTAAATGCTTCTTTTAAAGAGCACATTATATGTAGTTTAGCCAAGCTAACATTTTATTGAAGTCTTGAACACACTTCTTTTTCCCCTTCTGTGACTTTGACAGCACGATTAACAATGTAATTGTACAGGTTTTGGCACCTAATGGTTTTACGTTTAATAAGAAAGGTTTGGTTTGGTTTTTTTCTTCTTTTTAAGGACTGGTTTAGCATGTGTGCGTAATAACATAGTGACAAACACAGGGAAAATTGAAATAATTATTAGTATTTACCTATCCTCTTTTAAAAACTTTATATTCTGTAATATGTGGGAAAACAGATACCTTGCCCTTACGACCTGACTGGCTGCTAGATAAGATGTGATGGGAAGGAGGGAGAAGACCTCAACATTTATAGCTGAAAAGCTATCCCAGGCACAGCTACAGGTTGGGCAGAGAAGAGATTCAGAGCAGCCCAAGGAGACGGACTTGGGGGTGCTGGTCGATGAGAAAATGAACATGATCTGGCTTCAGTGTGCTCTTGCAGTCCAGAAATCCAACCATATCCTGGGCTGCATTAAAAGGAGCGTGACCAGCAGGTTGAAGGAGGTGATCCTGCCCCTCTACTCTGCTCTCGTGAGACCTCACGTGGAGTATTGTGTGCAGTTCTGGTGTCCTCAACATAAAAAGGACATGGAACTGTTGGAACAAGTCCAGAGGTGGCCACGAGGATGATCAGCATGGATGGAGTACCTCTTGTATGAAGACAGGCTGAGAAAGTTGGGGCTGTTCAGCCTGGGGAAGAGAAGGCTGCGTGGAGACCTCATAGCAGCCTTCCAGTATCTGAAGGGGGTTTGTAGGGATGCTGGAGATGGACTATTCTATTATATTATATTCTGAGGGATCGGGGAGAAACCCCATTGCCCCAAGGTCTAGACAAGTCACAGCTAGGTTGCCTATGCACTTTCTGCATGGGGATCTGTCTGTCCCTCCATCTGTCCATTCATCCATCCACCCATCCATTTATCCATCCATCCATCCATCCATCCATCCATCCATCCATCCATCCATCCATCCATCCATCCATCCATCCATCTCTCAGTTTTAGTATAAACCTTATTTTCCTTTTCAAAAGGAACTCTATGAATCTTGCCTGTGTGTTCCAAACCTAAAGAAGTAGGAATAAGGTTCCATTTTTAACTTTCCCCCAAAAATCATCTTGAAGAAAGCTGCAGACAATTCTTGACATAAATCTTGTTGCTGGGTAAATTTGCCTTAAGAGACCTTTCAGGTACTTGTTTTAGCTGCCTGTGTTCAAGAAGAAATCAGGTACAGCAGGACCATTCAGGCAGGACAGAACAACAAGGCTGCTATAGCAATTCTTGGCTGAGACAAAAAGGAGTCTTCTCCAAATAAGACGAATCGTCTCAAGGTTCAAGCACCTCTAAGAGAGGCGCTGTTAAGAGCATTGTCTTTGGAAACATTGCCTAGCAGGGATGGAAAGACCTCAATTTGCATGTCATTGGATCTGACAAGCCAAGACACATATGGCAACATCAGCTTCATATGTGTTTCCAGGGGTTCCTTCCCCACAACTGGAGGATTTGGTCTATAGGATAGAAGTCAGGGTGAAATCAGGTTTTAGAAACTAGAAACCAAACTGACGATGCTTATTTTAAGCCAGAAGGATACTATCCCGAGATGTGTAATGTAGTACAAACAGTGACTGTCCACACCAGTGACCTCTGCAGCCTGCCTTCTCATCATGGCACCAGTGAGTTGTCCTGCTTTGAGTGAAGAGCAGCAAAGCTCTGAGAAAATACTGCATCCAAGGCACAGGTTGTGAGCATCGATATGGAGAAAGCTGCACTCCTCTCCAGAGATGCTGCATCAGTTGCAGGACCATGAGCCACAGCTCCTGCACACAGGTCTGTGCTCAAGCTGCTTGCTCTCAAGCTGCACCAGCATCATAAGAAAACAGTGTTTTTTTGTTGTATCTAAAACCTTGGGCAGAATTTCTGATTAGCACTCAAGAAGAGGTTTACCTTCAGCAACGTGGCTTCAGCTCCTGGTGCCTGAGAGGCACAAATGTCTTTTTGATTCATCTCTCTGTCACCAAAATCACAGTGGCTTCATCAGGAAGCTGCATGTGCCCCATTCATACTTGAACTTCCATGGATTTTGCTACCTGTGCTGCTCTGAAAGTGTTATACACTCTGTGAGGTGATCAGCAAAATTAACTCCCTGGCCAACTTGCTCATTAACTGGAGACTGTAAGTAAAGTTCAAGCACTGGTGATGCTCTTTACGGAGCTATATAAAAGGAGAAAGTGTATAATACTGTTGGAGAGAGTCCAGAGGAGGGCCACAAAGACCTTTCCTATGGAGACAGAGAGAGCTGGGTTGGGTCAGCCTGGAGAAGAGAAGGCTCCTGAAGGGGAGACCTGAGAGCAGCTCCAGTGCCTAAAGGGGCTGCAGGAAACCTGGAGAGGGGCTTGGGACAAGGGCCTGTAGGGACAGGCCAAGGGGAATGGCTTGAACCTGACCGAGGGGAGACTGAGCTGAGCTCTTAGGCAGAAGCTCTTCCCTGTGAGGGTGCTGAGGCGCTGGCACAGGGTGCCCAGAGAAGCTGTGGCTGCCCCATCCCTGGCAGTGCTCAAGGCCAGGTTGGACACAGGGGCTTGGAGCAAGCTGCTCCAGTGGAAGGGGTCCCTTCCTGTGCGAGGGGTCGGAACTGGATGAGCTTTAATGTCCCTTCCAAACAAAACCAGCCTGGGATTCAAGGATTCTGTAGAAGTGTGGGTCATGACTTTATGGTGAAACTGCAATTGATTCTCTTTGCAGGTCTTAGGGCACGGTGGTTCAGCGCTATGCCTGTTCACGTGTTTTCTCATAGATGCCTGACCTGTGCTTGGTGCAGAACATGCTGTTAGGATTTAGAAACCATGAACCCACGTTTGCCTGCAACCGTCAAATATTCTTTTTGCTCAGTCATGCATGAACATGCATAAATAGGTGGAGGTGGAATCATGTGTAAACACCTTAAAAAGTCAAATATTTCATCTCAGATGCTATGGCCTAGGCGTTTACTCCTGCTGCTACAGCTTCTGAAGGCATATCAGTATAAGAGTGAGGTAGTAGTTGCATCCACGGCTCACAAGGTCAGCTTGTGTGTAGGTGGATGATCACTTAGTGCTCTGCTTCTCATAAATAGCAGGGACCAATGCAGAGTTTCACCCTGTGGTTAAGAGCTAGTTTTGTTCACGGTCAGTCAATCAGCTGTGACCACAGTCGTTGCCGTCTTTATTTTCTGGTTGGGCTGGGAGCTCTCACTTTCAGGTTTTGGAACTTGTAAAGGCAGTAGAAGTGGTGGCTGGAATAAACAGAGGACTACAATACTGCTAGCATCGGAGCAAAATTGCTAAAGAATTGCATAGTAAGCATCATAAAACATCTTAAAGTAGTGAAGCTTAATCTTTCCAAGTGAAGAAGGGGATAATGTCATCCTTTCCACAGGAGTGATGTGAAAATAAACTTATGAACAAGTAATAAGCTAAACTCATGAGTCTTTGCAAAGTGCTTATGCTATAGAAATCCCAGAAGGAACTTAGTAACTCTATCTCCTTAACAGGAGTGAAAAAGTAAGCCTTGTGAGCAGAGTTAGTAAATGAATGAGTATCTTATGGTTAGATTATATTCTGTACAGTGAGTTGGGTGTGGGACAGGCTGCCCAGCATTTCTTAACTGCTACATCTTGACTTTACAGGATGATGACATTTAAATACGGTTTTTAGAATCATAGAATCATAAAATAGTTTTTTAGGTTTCTAGTGTGTTGAGAAAATAAGTAGGGAAGGAAATAACTCCACATGGGTACCACACAACAGAATCTGTGTTCTACAACAGGATGAAAATTTTTAGCCCCATTCTGCAGATCTGTGCCCTTTAAGCTAATAACAACCATGTTGGTTAGAGCAGAAGTCATCTGTGATACAATCTGTGTCCAACCTGCTCTGTGGTGTGTGCCTGAAGTCCTTCTCATGATGGTCCAGAGAAGATGAACACACTCTGGACAAAATATAATGGAAAAAGACCATGTGCATATATAGATAGGGTTGGAATTGCTACCTATGAGTGGGTTGGGTTGCTTTTGGAAGCTTCTAGGGTGGCAAAAATGCTGGATGGTTTTCCACCCAGTGTCTACGAGGTTGAGTGGGAACAATGAAGACACATCCCCAGTACAAACACAACCTCCTGCAGCATTTCCAGGTGCTACTCACAGGACATTCACGTGGGGAGAACAAACCCTTATATCAGAATAAATATGTATTTTTAACTAGGACTAAGTGATATTTTCTGTACTTTGGTCATAGAAGCAGTTGAAATTTTTAATTGAAATTTTCTTGAGAAATTCAGCCTGAGGCAGTGATCTTTACCACGAATGGAGGAATTCAGTCCTACAGGTTTCATCTGCTTCAAAATTTGCTATTGCACAGTTTTCACTGCCTTGTCTAAGGGAGCCATTTTAATCTAAAAAGTCACGTTTTTTTCTGCTTGCTGTCTCTTTCTTTACCTTCCATTTCAACGTTACTGCTTCTCTTCAATATCCTGGAACAAACTTCCGTAAGTCTCATGCATATTCATAAGTTTATTTTCAGCACGGACGTTCTGCAATTCCTCTTACGTGTTAATTATATTCAACATCTCTATAGAAGTTCTCAGAAGTTTCCAGCTGTTTAAAAACGTTGTCAGAGCTACTATGTGCCACAGTTGAGTGCAGAGCCTAAATATGCTTTCAGGTTTGTAAAAAAAGAGTCAAAACATCATTGCACTGAAATACCAACATAACATTTCCTGTTTGTTGTTTGCCATAAAGAGGAACAGAACCCAAACCAGAGTGAGAAAACAGCAAATTAAAAAAAAAAAAAGAAGAAGAAAAAAAAAAAGGAGATTGCTAGAGCAGCTGCTGTGCTGAAAAAAATGTATTAGAAAAATGTTATTTTCTGAGTTATTGGTCAGGGCTATCTCTACGTCCCAGGTAAAGATTAACACTGCCTGAAAATGAATAGGCAAGCCACATCTTTTGTTCCTATTTATTTTTTGAGATGGGTTTGCTGTAATGGAGCATGCTGGATGCAGTAAAGGAACTTCGTTTTCCACTCCATGACACTCTGCATCGTGCTAAGGCAGGGGGTGGGAATACCCCACAGACAGCTGATGGTACCAGACAACTTTTACCCTGCTCATCTTTGGAGCTTGGTAAGTTTTTAGAATTAATTGAGAATCAAGATTAGTTTCAGGAAGCAAATTTCTTGGATGCTGACAGAATGTTTTCTTTCAGGCACAAGAGAATTGAGTTGACTCAGTCAAATGTGGGAATCTGTAACACCTAGATTGGTCAGAAGCTGGTGTATAGGTTAGATAATGCCCTACAGGTTATGCCTTGTTCCTGAAGCATTCAATCAAGGCCAGGTTGGACAAGGGCTTGGAGCAACCTGCTCTAGTGGAAGGTGTCCCTGGCCATGGAATGGGGTTGGAACTGGATGAGCTTTAAGGTCCCTTCCTTTTCAATGCATTCTGTGATTCCGTTATTCTATGATATTTTCTTCCTTTAGGTCTTCTCCAAAGTCCTCCAAGGGCATTGGAAGAGCTTCCCTGGCTTCAGCAATCACCACTTGCTCCCCATGGATCACTGCAGTGATTGCTCGTGGTTTCAGTATTTCATTGTTTGCAAATGCTGTTTCTTGGATACCAAGGTAGAACAATACGTGTGTGGACCTAAAAATCTGGGAAGTTCTGGACATTGTGACATTTTGGCTATGGAAGGATGCTAGTCTTGCTGGAACAAAGGTTATTGTTTCTAGAATGGCATCTTCCAGGAATATCACATTGGTGACGGGTACTTTAATAATAATCCTTTACTTTTGCATGTTTAAAGGCAGCCAGCATTTGGTGTAAAACATTATGCCTCCGAGCAAAAGGGTAGGTGCAGGCTATTTTATAGGTTTGCATTTCCAAGGGCTGAGGTGGAAGGCTATCTCCAGCAGCCTTTAGTGACCAGTGGGAGCCAGATTTCAGAACACACAAGACAACCAGAGCTCATGCGCTAATTTCCCTGAAAGGGTTAAAATAAAGGACTTTTTAGAAAAGAATGTTGCTTGGCTTTTGCAATTATAAACATTTCATTAATTTTTTTATTTTTTTTTAACAAATGAAAAGCTGTATGGTTGTGATTTCCTCCTGCACTTCACCACCAGCTCTGTGGGGTTTGGCCCTGCAAATGCTCTGCAACGCCAGCTCAGCACACAAGGAGCTGCAAGCGGGGTTTATAAAGATGAAGCTGGATTATTCCTCCCAACATTTTCTCATTTCCTGTTTATTTTGAAAGACGTTATCTAAGCTTCTTATTGAATTTGTTGCTAATTTCATTGAAGAAATAAAACTGTATTAATACAGCCAAATTTAATGAAGACTGGCAGGCGCAGTGCTCCTGAGGAGCTGTGATTTAATCACGCTAGCAAGCACTCTGCCCAGTGCAAAGTAGGTTAGGTGCTGCTATTCAGTGGAAAATATTAATTAATTTCTTTTGTCTGCGTTCAATATTTTATTATTTTTGCCTCCAGAGTGTCAAAGTGAGGGCGGTTTGATTGACTTACAGTGAAGAACTATTTAAGGTACTAAAACACCCCCAAAATGCTTACAGAAATAGAAGCAAAAATTGTATTTAATATGGGGGAAGTTCAATCTGAAATTTTGTATGTCTCCATGCTGTCTATGGTACAAGCCCAGCCAAATAACTGGCTGCATCCTGCTGCCTGAGTGTTTATTATGAACAGCTATTTCTTCACTCCCTAGGACAAGGATCCTTCCTTCCACCAAACCACAATTAAAATCAGCCACCAGAAATTTTGGAATGGTTTGTCATTAAAGTTTACAAAGTCAGGATTCTGCTTGATGATCAAATTAATGTGGAAGGAATTCATGCCAGTTGTCGGTCTGAGTACTTGTGGTTCAAGATTTGAGATAATTTGGGTGTCTTGTCTTCCTTTGATTTCCAATAGCTTGTAATGAGTCACAAGATTCCTGCAGCATTGGCAGAGTTTTTAATTGGATTCTATTTTTATTGTATTATTTAGTATATAAAAGAAAGAGACAGCAAGTGCCTGTGCTTCCCTCATTTTCTTTAGCATTTTTTAACATCATATTTTAATTGCCTTTTATACAGAGATGCAGACTGGCAATATGTTCTTTTATCATCCTCAAATATATTGGCCTGGTGCCATTTATAAAAGAAAATGTCTCTTCTGCGCTTTGACAATACAGTACACAGATTTATATGATTTTTAACATTTTCCATCATTATTTTTCATTACTGTGAAGGAGAATGGATGCAAAATTGAAAAAAATAACAAACCAAAAAACCAACAAACCAATGAAATTTCTCCTGTCTGTCAGCATGGGAGTACAATCATTAGAGGCACATCAGAGCGTTTCATACCATTTCCCCTCCATGCTCTGTTGTGTCTCCAGTTCCTTACATGTAGTTTATTTGTTTTAAAGTGTTTACGGTACAAGCTCATGATATAATTCAAAACTATTTTGTTTTCTTGCCTGCTTCATCAGCAATGAGCACCAAATGGCTTGGTAGCATAAGAGAAAATTATTTCAGAAATGCCTTGAATGCTGGCAGTCCTCATCTCTTGTGAACACTGAACGCTCTTGAAATGCCATATACAACAAACCACTGAACAGAAGGTACCAGTCTGTAAAGAGCAGTTAGGCAGGACATTGTGTGTCATGCACACCTTCCCAGGGATCGACAGGCATATTTGTTGATCTGAGTTTTCATTTCTCAAAGTCTTGGATGATCATGGAAACAGACAACGTTATTTTAGTGATAAAAGCTATTGGGGAGGGATAGGTGAATGCAGTGTGTCATTAATGTCAGCATCCCTGAACAGGTAAGACAGTTGAAACCCCTCTGTTACTACTTGTTTTCCCTAAAGACAGTGGATGTACAAAGCAAATCTCTGCTTATCTGCGTCTCTAAATTACAGCAGGGAATGGCTGAGTGCTTCATAACATTGGATGAAAATTGTTTTCTATACCGTCCCTGAAAAATATTTGTCACATCTTTGAAAAGAGAATGATCTGGGAAGCTGTGAGTTTTGGCAGGCATCTCATACCAAATTGCATCAGAAAGCTATGGATTCACAGATTCAAGCTATGTGTAGACAAGGCCTGAAATGCAGGGCAGGAATTGCAGCAGTTCATTAGGCACCTAGGAGCAAACCACAGCATCCAGGCTGGTGTGGAAAAATTAGCTGCAAGTGTGTGTTTAAAAGTGGGAGCTGTCTGCTTTATTTGCTAGTTTTGCTTCTTTGTATGCTCCTTCCTACTGAAAGGAATGACTGATGGAAGCCTGTTTGTAAAAAGAAAACTGTTAAAACTGCATTTCTTTTTGTTTGTTTTAATAAAAACATAATTAAGGGAATAAAAAAGGTCCAGCCCTGGGAGGTAGCTTGCTAATCCAAAGTTCGAGGTGTCCTTGGATGCCTTCTGCACACTCCAGTTGCTCCTCAGTGTTTGGCAATAGAAATGGTTTCTACAAAATAGAACTGAAATTGCAATAGAAAAGAAAATAGAACTTCTAATTTATTGGTTGTATTGACTTCTTCCATAGCTCCAGTTCTCTGCCTAATCCTCAGGGGAGCGTTTCCTAAAGGTGGTTGAAATATTGAAGCAGTAACAAGTGGCTGCATTAAATAACTTGCTCTTGGCCTACAGCAACATACATGCTGACAGGCTGTGGTCAAACGGAAATCAGAACTCTGAATATTACAAATAAACTAAATTAACTATCCTTTTTATTTTTAGAATTAACTTTGGATACTTTCCATCCCCTCACATTTTCCACTGATCTCTGAGCCACAGCGCACAGTTACGCACACACAACCATCTAAGTGGTTAAAAGTGAATAATTCTTGAAAAAACAGACCTGCGTTGGTAGAAATTTGTTCCTTGCTGGCTTATGCATTGTTTTTCTTTAATTTATAAACTGATCAAGTTTAGTAATATTTGTCAGGATTTTAATATAAAACATAAAATATAGATGCGTAAATGCAGCTGAGTGTTGCGAGGTGAGCTATGGTCCTTCATAGCTGTTCCATTTACTGGTGTTGCCATTTGGACTGAAGTTGAGATGTTCCTATTGCATTTTCAGGTAATATTGGCCTTGATGATTAAAGCATTATTATTCTTTTATGTATATGTGTACCTTCAGTTGGAAATGATCAAACAGTAATGACCTTATCTTTGGTAAGAAAGGTTAGTCGAGTCTGTACAAAGACTTTCAGGTATCTGATAACAAATTCAAGTAAAATAGTAAGAAGTGAGTCGAAAATTGATGCAAAGATTTAAAAATTACAGATTAGTGCAAAACAAACCTCTACAGCCATGGCAGCGTCCTGCCACAGGGGCAGGACATGCAATGCCCTCAGTTGCCCACTCTGTGCCTCACCTGCTTTGGCTTCCCCTTGGATGGACGAAACGGGAGGATGGGCAGTATCACAACATCATTAACTCCATATTGATTTTGCATTCAAGAAAAGAATTGTAATTATGAAGAGTCTCCATGCAGAGGTACAGGTCTTCCTTCCACTTGCAGAAACTGCATTTTGCATGGTTTATGTCTCTATTCCAGCCCGGTTTCTCTGTCACATTCTGTGCTCATGATTAAAAGTTACAGCTTTGTTCTGCTAGTACAGTAGAAAACACCGAGTGAAAATATCCTCTCATTCACCCTTGGCTGCACATGTAACT
>NW_026902289.1:0-1412 GCF_033783945.1 Neopsephotus bourkii
TGGTTCTGTTTGGGCCCATATAGGCAAATGTCGCGGCTGATAAAAGCGATGACTGTAATGAATGCATTACCACAACTAGGCGAGGGGGAGTAACCTCTGAAATACTAGTCTATCACACCATGTATGAATGTAAAGGAACAATAATTGGCAATTGTGTACACAACCAAACTCAATACAGACTTTGCAAAGAAAGAAAAATAAATTGGCTTAAAACAGAACTGGGACATGATTTGGTCAATGAGCATTTTGCAGAAATTTCAATATATGGGGAATACATCTTGGTGCCTTAAATGGACAGGAAAGCAAAACGTAACAGAGAATATAGACATCGATGATTTGCTGTCTATAAATAGGGTTAGTTGGGATGTTATCAAAAAACGTTCCTTGGTGGAATTGTACCAAAATTTTAGGTTGTGACACGGACCCTGAGGAAATCACAATACCTCTAGTTAAGATTGCTTTAATGGCAGGATGTGCATGCCGGGGACTAAAATTGGAGGAAAAGGAATACAGGTCCCAAGTGGCAATGAAGATTGTAAATATTCTATGGTGCGTAGTATAGGACATTTTGTTTGGGCAGCAAGTGATGGAACCTGGACTACTCACCTACCCATAGAAGGCCCAGTTAACAAAAATCACCCTGGGATTACCAACTCTTTGTCCAATTTGGAAAAAGTCACAAGTCAAAGACAAGTTAGAAACGCTGCAAATTCGAACAAAAAGAAATGTAGATGATGATGACAAATGGCAGGAGCCCTCCATAGGGGTTAAAATAGGGCAGGTTTTTGAATCTTTATTTGCACAAATAGCAGCATATCGAAATAGAGAAATGATTGACAGGCTGATTGGCCAAACAAAAAGATTAGCCAGGGTGACAAAGAAAGGATTCAGAGATTTAAATTTGCAATTACAAGCAACAACTAAAAACACTTTGCAGAACAGAATGGCATTAGACCTGTCGTTACTCAAGGAACATGGTGTTTGTGGATATTTGAAAGGTAGAATAGATCATTGTTGTATTCATATTCCTAATGTAACTGCAAACATAGAATATGATATTTCCCAGTTGACCAAAGTGGAACAAGAAGCGGAAAGAGAAAGGAAATATATTGAACAAAATTGGATTGGGGCACTCTTTGATAGTTTGGGCCTTCACCTTACTGAATGGATCCGTTCCCTCTTGCAAGCTGTAGTCGTAATGATGATTGTGTTTTTAATGTTATATCTGATGTATTTTTGTATTCGAAAGGAAATAGCCCGGAGCAATGCATGGACCCATTGAATTATAGGAGCAGTAACTAAAGAACATCCAAAATCTCCCACACCTCCTCCTATTAATCAGGAAACAGGTACCTAAGGGAATGAAAATACTTAACTTAAATTGAGTGAAGTATTTTCAAAGGGGGGAAATG
>NW_026902290.1:0-13885 GCF_033783945.1 Neopsephotus bourkii
TTACCTTATTTGCACTGTGCAGTGTCTTCCAGGCTCACAAGGATCGGTATCTTTTTGATTAGCTGCTCAGAAATTTCCTTAAAAAGGGGGTGTAAATTATTCCACACCAAAAACTAGAGATGGAGTTTCAGTTGAATGCATTTCTGCAGTTTTCCTTTGTCTTCAGTGCCTTCAAATTCCGCATAAATAATTTCTTCATAACAAGTGCCTTTTCAGAAGATGGATGCTGCTGACAGTTAATATAAAATTATTACCCCAAATGCATTTTTGTAATTACTTCCTAGAGAACTGTCTTTGTGTTAGAAGACATTTCACACTTCAGTAACATAAGTGTTTGGGGAGAACATGAGTAATAATTACAAGCAGTCTTTCAGTGAAAATAAACCTAAATATTATTAAAAAACACTTATGTTAAAGTTGGCTAGAGACAGTGAGGAATTTATTTTGCACATTATGTCTGTGTGTATGTTTTCTAAGTTTAATAACCCTTCTGTAACTAAACTTAAAAAAGCAATAAAGAACAAAGAAACTGCTTTCTAATTTTTTAAGCAGTAATGAAACTAACAACTGATTAAAAGTGACATGGTACTAGAGAGAGAATAAACAAACTTAATCTGAATGTTCCTATAGGAGATTTCTCCTAGAATGGAAAATGAAATGGCAGCATTTAATAAAAGGTTTCTCTAGCATGTTGTCTAAAGGATACTACAGAAGTCTTGAAATCCAAGAAAACCAGGGTTGTAGGGTGAGTTTGTGTGTGTGAATGTGATGTAAAAATCATTGACAGAACAAAGCCGGTGGGTTTCAGGTCAGATGTGAGATGTAAATGGTTACACTTAGAGGACACAGGGCCAGGACTGCCCATATAAATATACATATGTTCTGGTAGTTACTATGCACATGCTAGCAGTGAGGTTGAGTTTGCATGGAGGCAGAACAACACAGGGCCAAGTCTTGGTTTCACTGGAGAAAACAGGGCAATTACACCATGCATACACGCATATAAATATAAGTGTGGTATATCTCCATGCCGTGTGGAGATAACCATGTAGAGATATAGGTGGAGTCAGGTGAAAGCAAGGCACCTTGAAGCAAAAAGTTACATGCATTATTTGTTCTGCATGTGATGCCTGTGACTGTGTTGTGGTTTAAGCCCAGCCAGCACCCCAGAGAGAATTGAGTCAGACAATGGGACTCATTTCCGGAACAACCTTATAGACACTTGGGCCAAGCAGCATACCATTGAGTGGGTATATCACATCCAATACCATGCACCAGCCTCTGGGAAAATTGAATGGTACAATGGGCTGTTAAAAACTACACTGAGAGCAATGGGTGGTGGGACTTTCAAGCATTGGGATACACATTTGCCAAAAGTGACCCGGTTGGTCAACACCAGAAGATCTGCCAACAGGGCTGGCCCAGCCCAGTCAGAACTTTTACATGCTGTAGAAGGAATGCCATCCGGAGGGACCCTGACACACTTGTGAGGGAGGCAGATGCCAACCTTATGAAGTTTAAACATGCCAAGTGCAAGGCCCTATACCTGGGTCGGAGCAATCCCAGGCACAGCTACAGGCTGGGCAGAGAAGAGATTCAGAGCAGTCCTGTGGAGAAGGACTTGGTTGGTTGATGAGAAAATGAACATGAGCCAGCAGTGTGTGTTCACAGCCCGAAAAGCCAACCGTATCCTGGGCTGCATCAAAAGGAGCGTGACCAGCAAGTCGAAGGAGGTGATCCTGCCCCTTTGCTCTCGTGAGACCTCACTTGGAGTACTGTATACGGTTCTGTTGTCCTCAGCATAAGAAGGACATGGAGATGCTGGAACAAGTCCAGAGGAGGCCCACGAGGATGATAAGTGGGCTGGAGCACCTCTTGTATGAAGATAGTCTGAGAAAGTTGGGGCCGTTCAGCCCGGAGTAGAGAAGGCTGCGTGGAGACCTCATAGCAGCCTTCCAGTATCTGAAGGGGGCCTATAGGGATGCTGGGGATGGACTCTTCATTAGGGACTGTAGTGGTAGGACAAGGGGTAATGGGTTCAAACTTAAACAGGGCATGTTTGGGTTGAATATAAGCAAGATGTTCTTTACTGTGAGGGTGGTGAGGCACTGGAATGGGTAGCCCAGGGAAGTTGTGAATGCTCCATCCCTGGCAGTATTCAAGGCCAGTGAGATTTGTGTGACATGGTTTAGTGTGAGGTCTCCCTGCCCTTGGTAGGGGGATTGGAACTAGATGATCTTAAGGTTCCTTCCAACCCTAACTATTCTATGATTCTATGACTATGTTTGGTAAAGGAGTAGTAGAAGGAGAACCAGAATCATGTGGGGTTTTTATTTACAGTACATTTTTATTTAAGGAAAAATCTATAAAGCATAAGCATGAGCAGTTTATTGAATAAACATAGTTCAGATGATGACTTAAAATATTGAGTGCTTAATGAATGACACTTTTTATAACCAAATCGTTAGATTTGTTGCTGCTGTGTAAGTGGCATATCTGATTTGTTGAGATGAATGTTATATCTAGCCCTTAATTGAAATTTTGTACTAGAAATATATGCATAATTTAAAAGAACCTGAAAATGTGCAGCTTAATTAATTGCTAAGAAGGATGCTGTGATACACCACAAACAGGCATTTTTTTTTCAGTGGTTCCATTGCAGTTGTTACTTGTTACAAGTGCTCCATGGAAAGCTACACAGTGTTTTACACCAGATGATTATCATGTTATCATGCACAGTACAGAAGATGGTATAAATTGTGCTCTGGCTGGATAGTGGTTGCAGAGTGTGTGTTTGTCTGAACTGCAGTGCTTGTGGTAACCAGTTTTCATCTTCAATAAATTTTGTTTTTCAGCTTTGTTTCATGCTCCCAGAACTGGTTGTCCTTAATATTTTTGGCTCTGATCTAATTTTAGAAACAGTTAATCTCTCTGTTTGCTGGTGTTTCCTTAATGGCTTAAAACCCAAATGCATCCTCAACCAACAAGGTTTCATCTCCCTCCTGCCTGGCTGTGGTCAGCTCCCAGGCTCTCAGGATCATCCAGTGCATGGTGCAGGAGGATCTCTTCCATAGAAGAGCATGTGGTTCCATCTCACTTAGCTGGATGACTTCTCAAATGTTCCTGCAGCGGGGTCTATTTAGTATGAGAATGCTCGTGGGACAGGTGAAATGGTGCAGGTGTAGTGCTTGCAGCTGTGCTGCCCAGGTTGGTGGGACATGTATGTGTAAGAGGTGCAGGCACCTCCATTTGAGCTGGTCACCAAAGCCCAGTCAGCATGGCCAGCATTTCTAGTGGATGCCTTCACTGCTGAAAGGGCAGAAGGGATTTAGAAGGTCTTTCTCACCTCTGATGCCTCTCTGGAGAGCTGCAGTGCTGCATGGAGCCATTGGGCATGACTGGCTTTGGGCATGTTTAGGCATCCGTTATGGCCAAGGGGGTGTCCTGGAGTTGCAAGGATGTGGCTGCAAGCCCATCCCTCATGAGGGACCACTGAGTGCATGCAGAGGGCACTGGCTGTGGCCAGCTGCCCCTGCCTCCCACCCCACTGCCATCAGACAGGCAGCTGCCCCGTGTGTGGACCTGCCACCTCATGACCCCAGCATGTCCGGCCCCTGCACCAGGGCGGTTGTGGAGCTGCCAGACAGCTCATTCTGCCTGAACACTAGTGTGCATGAAAATTTGTAGGGGTTTTTGGCAAAGATGTTTGTGCTAGCCCACACTCTGGTCAGAAGAATATCTGAGAGACCTGAAGGTCAGATGTGATGCTGTCAGCTCCTGGCTAGGCTGGCACAATGTAAGGTTCATCTGCCCAGCAAAGTGCCTCTTGTTAGTTTAGGGATCTTTCACATCCTGGGTATACGTGTGCTTTGGGGGTCTTCAGCTAGAGCTTTTTTTTTTTTCTTGCTACTAATATTGGTGCTTGGAATAGCATTGAGAATTAAAATTCAGCACATACCTATTCTTTGTGGGCTGTAATTAATCTTGCCAATGTTTAAAGCTTTGAGAATCTGGTTAAGTGATAAAACACTGACAACTTTATGACAGAGAGTTAGAGGCTCCTGCTATACACCCACCAGAGAAGATGAGGAGAGAGTATTTGAAGGATTTGCACTAAGCAGCAAAGAATACATCTGAGAATTGTTGCATCTCATGATGTAAAAAGCACATTAATATAATGAAAGGTGTCGGGAATAATGTGACATTTGTTGTAATTAAATGTATCTTAATAAGTGCAACATCCTTCTTAAAGCTCTTATTTTTCAGACCTTTCAAATTTAGAAGATGTTCTTGCTGTTGGCAGGTGGCCTTGGAGGAGAGCTGGAGAACAAAGCAAAGGACAGCCAGGCCCTGGAAGAGAGGAACAGTGTGATGAGCCAGGAAGAGAAAAGTGAGGAAGGTGAAGACATGGAGGATGAGTCAGTTTACACCTGCGATAACTGTCAGCAGGGTTTTGATTTACTGGCAGGCCTGACTGAACACAGGGCACACAACTGTCCTGGAGGTAAAATGTTGTGGGTTTTAAAATGCTAAAGGTTTCAGTCAGGGTATTTTTCCCTCTCTCCCCAAATATAAGAAGATTCAAAAAGCTAAATGACTGAAGTGTGCAAAACTCCCAAGAAGCAAGGCCTCTGATCCCCATAAAAGAATATGATGATTTCTGAGATAAAAATTCACAGTGTTTTATATTTCCACCCTAAAAATGCACCATTCTCTCTAGGTTATTATTACATTGCCTTTTGAATTTTATGGAAGTGAGGATGATATCAGCCTACACTGATCTTGATTTTACTTTCTGTAAAGTAAGACCAAGCTCAGAGCATTGGTGTGAAGAATTGCAACATATCTTGCTTTTACATGGCTGCCTTTCCATGGCTGGCAGTAGCAGCACGTGTTCTACAGAGCATGCTAAGCCAATTTACAGGGGTGGTAAAAAGCTTTGCAGATTTTACCAAAGATTAAATAAAATCTTAGGAAGGGGAGCACAGGATATGTTCATATGTATTTAAATCAGAGATTGTTACTCTTCACCTTCCTGGAATTGAATACTATCAGTTTTTCTTTTGCACTCATCTACAGTATTTTTAGGCAGTTACTGTTCCAGCTGACGGGCAGGTCTGCAGGTGGAGGGCAGGAGGGTTAGTTTCTCCTAAGGTGCAGCAGTATCCCATCATCTTTCTCCTGAATGCATATTCTTCCCTGGCCATTTAATTTGTTTGGTAATTAGTCCATGTTTTCTGCTCTTCTTTTTGGGCATAAGGAAAATGATGCTCAACCAAGAAAAAATACAGGGAACAGAGTACAGGAAGGGAGTAAGGGTCAAGAAGGGGCTTTGGCTCAGTCTGACTCCCACTCTGAGATCATCCTTCCCTGTCTCACTCTGGTCTGCAGAGGAGAGGACCCCTTACTCTCACTCCTGTCTGCTTGCTGGTTGGAAGGACAGAGGGAGACTGGGGCTTTTCCCCACCCTGCAGGTGGATAGGGATTGCAGTCCTATGCCTACCCCCAGGGCTCCTTGCTCTACACTCTTGTTTAAACCCTACATAGGTTTGCAAACTTGAAAATCTGTAGAACTAAAACTTCTTGCAGGGCAATTCATTGGTCCGCTGACAACCATGGCATTGGCATTCATACTCTATGGGGCAGTAAGCAAGAAAATGCCACTGAGTAGAAAAATCCTTGTTTTGCAAACTGAAAGGTGAAGTGTGCAGCCTGTGTGGACATTGGTCCTTTCCAAAGGAGCAGTTGCAGGGACATATCCTTCCTGATGCCATCCTACATGGGGAGCCAGAACAGGCAGGATACCACCAGGGCAGGGGGTGGCTGTGCAGATGCAGGGCGTGTCTCCAGCAGCTGTCCCGGGTGGCTGCTGCTCCATCAGTGCCCCGTCTCCTAAGTTGAGCTGGTACAGCTGCTCATGGTGCTGGGGGCAAGCCCCACCAAAAGAAAATCTGGTTTTCCCCCACATGTCTGTTTGGGGCTGGTTCAAGGTGTGATGCCATAAGCAGCTGTAATGGCACAACTGCAGGAGGGGAGCAGCCACTGCTGGTGGGGACTCCAGTGGAGGAATGTAAGGTTGCAACTAGTGACCAACAGCACTATGAAAAGAAGCAAGTTTTTTTTGTAGAGATTCTATTTTCATCAGTAAGGTCAGTGTTTTCACACCTCAGCTTTTAGTTACCCTCAATGTAATGTTCTGAAAAGAAAAATATAGAATCATAGAATGGTTTGGGTTGGAAAGGACCTTAAGATCATCAAGTTCCAACCCCCCTGCCATGGGCAGGGACACTTTGCACTAAACCATGTCACCCAAGACTGTTCAAACCAGCCTTGAACACTGCCAGGGATGGAGCATTCACAACTTCCTGGGGCAACCCATTGCAGTGTCTCACCACCCTCACAGTAAAGAACTTTTTCTTTATATCTAGTCTAAACATCCCATTTAAATTTGAACCCATTACCTCTTGGCCTATCACAACAGCTTCTAATGAAGAGTCCCTCCCCAGCATCCTTGTAGACCCCACATAGACAGTGTCCACTCCTTATTCTATACCATTCACATCATGTTCAGATCCCACATTTTTCAATATACCATTGCTTTTGCCTCATATATATGTACATGCATATATGTATGCATATACACACACACACACACACACAGATATCATTCCTTAGTCCATGGACCAGTGACAATAGGATGCTTTTGCCACTAATTCCCAGTTAGGCTGATTTCAGCCTCCAGTACAGTCAACTCTTGGGATCCTCCTGTCACTCCAGGAATGCAAATGGGTTCCGCCCTTTGATAGATTGATGGCATCAGGGTACACTATGCATGGGTGTGTACTAGAGCCTTATACTCCTGTGGGACTGATGTGCCAGGCCATCTGATCCACACAGTCCAGTAAACCCGATTGTCCCTCTCCTCCTCCTCCACCTTCACCTGGCTGGAGACAGGGCCCATCTAATAGTGGTCATAAGATTGTACACTTAGGTCTTGTGTAAAGGGATTAGTATTCCTCATCACATGAGTTGAAGTAAAATTAGCTCTTCCACTCCATCTGGGAAACTGCTCACCAGAGACTGGAGCAGCAACTTTCATGGAGGATTATCCTTGACTGTTGTTCTCCAATTAACACACCTGTTTCTCCAGAACTGAGTTAGGTTTTCCATCCCACTTTCTCGTGTCTCCTCCGTGATCCTTCAGGTAAAACCATAGGGTGGCCTGCAGCCTGTATCTCCTCTATCTTCTCTCTTGGGTAGTAAGGCGCCTTCTGTTAATACCTGAAAAATGGGTTGGTATATGTGGGGAGCTGGATAGATCATATAGATTGTCTCTCAGTTGTTTGAACTCCTGGGTCAGGAGTTTTTCCACAGCTGAAATGATGGAAGGGGTGAGATTGTCTTCTAAGTCTCAGAGTTGACGAGTCACTTCCTCCACTGTTGGTGTTGCTGCTCATTCCAGGTCATTGATGCCAATGAGTGGGCATATGATGATGGCGAACTCCGTTTAAGTTTTTGACACATGGGTTGTGTACATTTGACTTCATCTGGATCTACATGTGCATTCCCAGCATCCAGCCTACTATGGATCACCTCTAGAATGGCTAATTCCCTCAGGGACTGGATGCCTCTCTCTATCATCTGTTTAACTTTTGAGATCAGACAAAATAGGGCATTCTCAGGGTGGGATGGCCGTGGGTAAAACGCACCATATGTGTAGCAACATGCCAATCCCCAGCACAAGCAGCAGCAGGCAGGTCTCAAGTCTAACCAAAACCTATACAATTCACAAATGCTGCTGTAAATAGCCTGGTGGGGGACCAGAGGGTGTGAGGGAATGTCTCCTTCATAGGTTGACCACCCAAGGAGGAAAAAATGATATGTAATTGCTAAAAAGTTCCATTACATGCCTTCCAAACTATAGAGGTGATAACCATACTGGGAACACAAGCCAGACCAGTTTCATGATCATTGAGTCTATTGTATTACAAGTCATTACCAAGAAGTACAGTGAAACAAGAACCTCAGCCCAGGCCCACCAGCCAGTGAACACTAAACCAGCAAATACTGGCTGTAAGTCAGGTGTGACGTCATGAAACTCTGAGATCAAGTGCAACAACTCTGAGAGCAAATAAAACAACTTTGTGACGAGTATTAATCCGAAACAATGAATGGTTATCACAAGTATGATTAGACACACTCTGGTCAGATCTGTCATTAATCTCAACCTTTCGCGCCCCACATTGGGAGATCACTGCTTGGGTCTGGGTGGGTATCGGTCAGCGAGAGGTGAGCAATTGTTTTCTCTCCCCTTGTTATTCCCCTTATCATAATTATTATTGGTGGTAGCAGTAATAGTTTTGTATTATACCTTAGCTACTGGGCTGTTCTTATCTCAACCCCTCGGAGGTACATTCTTTCGATTCTCCTCCCCATCCCCCTGGGAGAGGGGGGGAGGAAGGTGTGGGTGGAGGAGGAAGTGGGGGAAGTGTTTAAACCACATCAAACCAACACCCTGTAGTGTTTTAAGCCCAGCCGGTAACTCAGAACCACGCAGCCTTTCCCCCACTCCCCCCACTCCCCTTCCTCCCCCCCCCCCCCTTAGAAATTCATTACAGCGTCCTGAAGTTATAGTATAGTTTGAACACAGCTGTTTTGACATGTAAGGAGGCAACAAACATCCATTTCCCCCTTTGCTTTTTCATGTATTTCAGACTTGTTTCTTTGAGGACAAAACACTGCTGAAATAAGCAGGAGGACTTAGAAACCTGTGTTAAGTCAGGAGATTATGACCTGGTGGCAATTACAGAGATGTGGTGGGACAGCTCACATGACTGGAATATAGTCATGGAGGGCTATGTCCTTTTCAGGAAAGACAGGCCAGCCAGGCGGGGTGGTGGGGTTGCTCTTTATGTGCGAGAGCAGCTACAATGCACTGAGTTCTGTCCGGGGACAGATGAAGAGCGAGTTGAGAGTCTGTGGGTGAGAACTAAGGGGCAGGCTGGCAGGGGTGATACTGCTGTGGGGGTCTGTTACAGGCCACCAGATCAGGGTGAGGAAGTTGACGAGGCCTTCTACAGGCAGCTGAGAGCGGCCTCACAGTCACAGGCCGTGGTCATCATGGGGGATTTTAACTTCCCTGATGTTTGCTGGAAGGACTACTCAGCAACCCAGCCACAGTCCAGGAGGTTCCTCCAGTGTACGGATGATAACTTCCTCATGCAAATGGTGGATGAGCCAACCAGAAGAGGAGTGCTGTTGGATATCATCCTCACTAACAAGGAGGGTCTGGTCGAATCAGTAAAGGTTGAGGGCTGCCTTGGTTGCAGCGACCACGAGATGGTGGAATTCAGGATCTTGTGTGGTGATTCGGAGAAAAGTCTGGAGATCCGGAGAAAACAAACTTGCCAACAAAGTTTTCAAGCTGACAAGCAGGTATTCTTTATTGCGGCGCTGGGAGACACGGGGGATAACTCCTCCTAACGTGTGTCCCCATATTGCTATACAAGCCATCCTTATATAGTCCCTGGGCATACATACATATTCATGAGGCTACGTATGGATTACATCATTTTCCAGAGAGTTCCCCGCATGCGTACAGAACTGTGGTGGTGGTCTCTGAGGGTCATTTACTTCTTCCAACAATCTTCATCATTTCTGGCAGCCTTTGAAGCACGCACAGTAGATGCTCATACCAGTTTAATTGGTTCGTTAGCACCAGAGACATAATAATCCTCCCATCCTCCTACTTATCAGTTAGTTCAACTGTAGCCCATCCTGGACACCTGCAGTTTCCAGATACCCCTTATCCCTGTGTCCTGTTCTTCTAGGCTGTTTTTTTCTTAAAGCTATGTCAACTATAACGATTTATCTTGTGAGAATTCTCAGTATATTCTCTAGCTACACTCTCTCTATATATTTTTCTCTATGTATCATGCACCTCAGTAATTTTCCATTGCTACTGTTACAAAGCCATCAAACTTAACATTACTTAAAGCTACTTCTAAAGATTTCTATAATTGATTCGGAGAAAACTCCAGGAACAAACTTGCCAACAAAGTTTTCAAGCTGACAAGCAGGTATTCTTTATTGCGGCGCCGGGAGACACGGGGGATAAATCCTCCTAACGTGTGTCCCCGTACTGCTATACAAGCTGTTCAACATCTTTGTCGCTGACATGGACAGTGGGATTGAGTGCGCCCTCAGCAAGTTTGCCGATGACACCAAGCTGTGTGGTTCGGTTGATCCGCTGGAGGGAAGGAATGCCATCCAGAGGGACCTGGACACGCTTGTGAGGTCCCTGGCTGATGCCAACCTCGTGAAGTTTAACCATGCCAAGTGCAAGGTCCTACACCTGGGTCGGAGCAATCCCAGGCACAGCTACAGGTTGGGCAGAGAAGAGATTCAGAGCAGCCCTGTGGAGAAGGACTTGGGGGTGCTGGTCAATAAGAAAATGAACATGAGCCGGCTTCAGTGTGAGCTCGCAGCCCAGAAAGCAACCGTATCCTGGGCTGCATCAAAAGGAGCCTGACCAGCAGGTCGAAGGAGGTGATCCTGCCCCTTTATTCTGCTCTCGTGAGACCTCACCTGGAGTATTGTGTGCAGTTCTGGTCTCCTCAACATAAAAAGGGCATGGAACTGTTGGAACAAGTCCAGAGGAGGGCCACGAGGATGCTCAGGGGACTGGAGCACCTCCTGTATGAAGATAGGATGAGAAAGTTGGGTCTGTTCAGGAGAAGAGACGGATGTGTGGAGACCTCAGAGCAGCCTTCCAGTATCTGAAGGGGGCCTACAGGGATGCTGGGGATGGACTCTTCCTTAGGGACTGTAGTGATAGGACAAGGGGTAACGGGTTAAAGCTTAAACAGGGGAAGCTTAGATTGGATATAAGGAGAAAATTCTTTCCTGTCAGGGTGGTGAGGCACTGGAATGGGTTGCCCAGGGAGGCTGTGAATGCTCCATCCCTGGATGGGAAATGGGCTGAGCTGGAGCTGGGCACTGTGACCACCCCAGCACTTCCTGGCCCTAGGCAAATACAGCTTATCAGCCACACATACAGAGAGGAGGGATGACAAGAACAAACATCTCTCCTGTTGCCATGGGAACTCTGTTGTCCCTGCAATTAGCTCCAAGGGGCTGTGTGAGGTCAAGCGTCTGCTTCTGGGTGTCCCTCCGGATGGCCACATCCTGCTCAGGGACAGAGCTGGCCTGGCCAAGGATGAGGGCATTGAAGGCATTGTTCCCTTGGGAACAAGGGCCTTGGGTGACCAGTGTCTGAGTGCCATCCAGGGACGTGGCTGGAGCCAGAGCCTTGTTGGGGATAGAGTCATTGGGACCCACCATCTGGAGGCAGCCCTGCAGAGTGGGACTCCAGTGATCTGGGTGGGTATGGTGGCCCCAGGCAGTGGCAGGCTGGTGGCCAGGGCAGGGGATATTCTGCTTCGTTCTCTGCACTGGGGAGGCCATGGCTGAGGACTGGACATGACTGGGGCCTGCAGTGCATGGGAAATGGGGTGGGCTGGAGCTGGGCGTTGTGAACACCCCAGCACTCATCCAAGCCGAACCCTCATCTCCCAGGGCCCAGCATTCACCAGTGCTCCCCATCGCCGCCCGTGTCTGAAGATCCCAGTCACCCAGCAGTATCCCCACCTGCCAGTGCACCTCAGCTGTCCTCCCACCTCCCAGTGCTCCCTAATCCCGGGATCCTTCATGCCCCAGGAAGAGGGGTCATTCCCAGCCCCCTGGTTACCCAAGGGATAGAGAGGGGGCAGGGACAGTTCTGCTTAGAGACCCCTGGTCTGAGTCTAGCATCATCCCTTGGGGAGTCCTGGGGGGAAAGGGAGTCCTGGAGGGAAAGAGAGTCCTGAGAGGCAGGCGGTGCTGGGAGATGGTAGTGCTGGGTTAGTAGGTCAAGAGAGGTTCTCCTCCCCCTCTATTCTGCCTTGCTTAGGCCGCATCTGGAATATTGCGTCCAGTTCTGGGCCCCTCAGTTCAAGAAGGACAGGGAACTGCTTGAAAGAGTCCAGCGCAGAGCCACAAAGATGATTAAGGGAGTGGAACACCTCCCTTATGAGGAGAGGCTGAAGGAGCTGGGTCTCTTCAGCTTGGAGAAGAGGAGACTGAGGGGTGACCTCATCAGTGCTTACAAATATGTAACGGGTGGGTGTCAGGATGATGGAGCTAGGCTTTTTTCAGTGATATCCAGTGATAGGACAAGGGGCAATGGGTGTAAACTGGAGCATAGAAGGTTCCACGTTAACATCGGTAAGAACTTCTTTACTGTGAGAGTGACAGAGCACTGGAACAGGTTGCCCAGGGGGGTTGTGGAGTCTCCCACATTGAAGATATTCAAGGCCCGCCTGGACAAGTTCCTGTGTGATGTACTCTAGGTTACCCTGCTCTTGCAGGGGGGTTGGACCAGATGATCTCTCGAGGTCCCTTCCAACCCTTGGGATTCTGTGATTCTGGGAGGTGAGGGGCACTGGGAGATAGGGTGATCTGGCTTTGGGGGACTGGTGGAGATTGCCTTTGTGTTGGAGCAGTGGGCAGACACCATAGGACCTCTGGCTGTCAGGGGTCCTTTGTTCCCCTTCACCACCCCCAGATGCCAGGGCACCTGCATGTCCAGCTACCCCGTGGAGGAAGCTGGACTGATGCCGGCAAAGGTGGCTGAGGCCATGCCTGAGGCAGGGGTGACTCTGTGCTCAGGCCGGGCTTGCTGCCAGGGCTGGTGTCTCTGCCAAGTCTGCCTTTGCCCTGAGGGCTCTCGGGGAGGGCAAGGAGGAGTCCTTGGAGGGATAAATCTGCCCCTCACCTTCTCCAGCCTCACCCAGGACTCCCCACACCGCAGAGGAACATGAAGGTCGCAGTGCTCAGCGTGGCCCTGCTCTTCACCATCCTGCTGTGCACCCCAGCAGATGCTCAGGTGAGTCCCCAGTGCCCCGTAGAGGGGCTCAAGGCTGGGAACAGGTCTTGGCTGCAAGACATCAGCTCCCCTGCAGGATGAAATCATAGTGGTGAGCATGAAACCCCTTGAGTTGGCTTCTCCCTTTCCCAAGCAAGGGGAAAGGGAGAAGCCCCAGGCGATGCAGCTTTCTGCCTTCCACAGTTCTGTCTGTTCCCAAGCTTCCCCGCAGTATAGCTCCTGATATCCAGAGCACAGCTTCTTCACTGAATGGTTGGACCTATCTCCTCTCTAGCAGGGCCCAACCCATTTCTTGCCTCGGTGCCCCCACACCCCTCCCTTTTGGGCACCTTCATCCTTTTGGTCCCCTCAGACATCTCCTCCCTGGGATCTCCTCAGAGTCCTACCTAGGGTCCCCGGTTACCCTCCCTTTGATCGTTCCCGATGCCTTCGGGACTTCGCTCCCCTCAGTCCTTTGCCTTTCATCCTGTCTACTGTGGTAATGTCCCCAAAACCGCTTCCTTGAACCCCATTCCCCTCACTTTGGTCCTCTGCAGTCGTCCTTCTGCCTCTACAAACCACCACGCTTGAAGTCCCCGTGTCCTCTGCACTTGAATTCCTTTACCCCACATTAACATCCCACACAGTCCTGGCCCTTCAACACCATTAGCCTGGTTAATTCACGCCAGTGCCCTGTTCTGGGGTCCCAGTCACCCCATCCCCTTTGGAGACCCCTAATTCCCCAGGCTATCCTTACCTCTGTCCCCCGCCCCAGTCACTGCATGAACAGGTATCCCAGGTGAAACTTGGAGCAATGGGGTGTGGGGAGCAGAAGGGATCTTCCTGCTCAGACCAGAGGGAAGCCATGGGCCTGGGGAGGCTGGGGACACCTGTGCCCCACACAAAGCCCCACCAAGGTCCAATCCAGACAAGCTCTTTGCTCTCTTTCCCAGGCTGTCTTAGAAGTAAGTGGAGATGATA
>NW_026902291.1:0-1393 GCF_033783945.1 Neopsephotus bourkii
ATCAGTGATGTACTCAGTTTCTCTGGAGCTAGCAGTGGTGTGCCAGGAGTCAGCATTAAATTTGATCCTTAATTAATACATGCTGTACAGCTCTGAAAAAGACAAATGCTGTAGTCATTTGAGGTGCAAGGAATATAGAAAACATGTAAATACCAGGTATATTTGAGAAATAGATATGAGACTATGTTAAATACCTGCTTCTTTTTTGAGCTTTATGTGAACTACTAGTAACACAGTAGCATTGCCGTGTCTTTATTTTATTCTCCCACAAAGTAATGGGTTTTTGCCTTAAAAAATACACTAGGACACTTAATTTATTTGTTTGTTTTATGCTACTGGAAAAATAGAAGCCATTATAAATGGACTGATCACTCTTCAAACATTCCTTTTTTTGCAGTGAAATCACATTTTTTGATGAAATAGAAAAATCTACAATCTATCCAAAAAGATCTGTTACTAAACATGAAAGCTCCTCTGCAAGATCCAGCCATTAACAGTATTGAGGAGCACTCCAAGTCACAAACTGTCCTGGGTTCAGAAGAAGCAGTCATTTTTTCTCCTTAGTAGCTGGTGCAGTGCTGTATTTTTGACTTTCAGCCTGGGAACAGCGCTGACAACACTGATGTTTTTAGTTACCACTCAAATGTTTACTCTTACCAAGGACTTTGTGAGCCTCATGCTCTGCCAGGGAGGAGGGGAAGCCAGAAGGAAGCAGGGACAGGACACCTGATCCAAACTAGCCAAAGTGGTATTCCATACCACACCACATCATGCCCAGGATGTAACTGGGAGTTACGTGGAAGGGCTAATTCACTACTGGGTCGGGCTAGGTATCGGTCAGCAGGTGGTATTTTATTCTCTTCCTTTGTTATTTCCCTTATCATTATTTCCTTTATCATTATTATTATTGGTGGTAGCAGCAGTGATTTGTGTTATACCGTAGTTACTGGGCTGTTCTTATCTCAACCCATGGAGTTGGAATCTTTTGATTCTCCTCCCCATCCTCCCAGGAGCAGGAAAAGGGGGGAGTGAGAGAGTGACTGTGTGAGTGATTTATGGTTGAGCTTAAACCACGACAGAAACAAAAGCTTTTTCAGTGTCCCATGATTTTTACAAGGTAACAAAAACTGGTGATAAGCTATAATTGTTCTCTCTTCAGAAACAGTCTTATTGAAAAACACCTTGTTTATAGAAAATTATGGGGTGTGAGTGCATTTTAATTCTGCTTTCAGATGGTGCTTCATGAGTCTGTCTGAATGTGATGTGGTTGGGAAACAAAAATTAGTAAATATTTCATATGTCATTGTCATAAACACTTAAAAATCAGGTGATTGAGAAGCTCTTTGTGTTACACTTGTCCCTTTGCTTATTTTCTCACTGCAGTAGTACTGTT
>NW_026902292.1:0-14003 GCF_033783945.1 Neopsephotus bourkii
CAAAAGAATATCCCTTAAAATTGGAGGTTCAAAAGGAAAACAAAGAAATAATTAAAAAATGGATTATTAATTGAATGTGAATTGGGATATAACACTCTTATCTTGCCATTAAAGAAATCCAATGGGAAAATTTACAGATTAGTTCAAAATCTCAGAGCAATCAAATTGTGGAGGACATTCATTCAGTAGTAGCTAACCTATATACCTTATTGACTAAATTGAATACTAATCAGGGGTGGTTTACCCTTCTGGAGTTAAAAGATACATTTTTCTGTCTGCCCCTGGCCAAAGAAAGTAAAAATTTATTTGCTTTCGAATGGGAAAACCCTGAAACAAGAAGGACACAGCTCACATGGACGGTGTTACCTCAGGGATTTAAAAAAAAACCAGACTGACCGCGTTTGGAAATCACTTGACACTAGAATTAGAATTCTGGGAAACACCCACCCAGACAGGGACTTAACTACAGTATGTGGATGGCCTGATAATTGCTACCAAAACTGGGAAAGCATGTGTTCAATGGACTGTAGAATTGTTAAACTTTCTGGGGCTAAATGGATACCCAGTATCTAAACTGAAGGCTCAACTAATTCGAACTTGAGTATCTTATTTAGGATGCAAAATAACAGAAGGACGACCAGAACTTGGAGCAGCTAAGAAGGAAGCAATCTGCCAAACACCTTGACCATCCACAGTTAATGATATCCGAACATTTCTGGGAATGACTGGATGGTGTCAACTCTGGATCCATGATTATGGTGTTCTGAAATGGTGATAAGAACTGCTGAAAAAGGGTGGACACACACGTCACGAGTAAAAGGACCGGCAAAAGAATGGAAGGTCGTGACTGAACCTGGAGACATCAAGCTGACCCTAAAAAGGACTTAATGAGTAACTGAGGGAATTCATATTGACTCTTGTAAAATGATAAGGGAAATACAGGTATAACTGGGCTCAGAGTTTCAATTGTTAAAAGTATATTACTGTTTGTAGGGAGGACCAGGAATCATTTTTGAGAAATCAGTTACAGTCCTTTTCCATTTGGTGTAAAATTATCATCTCATTGGAACAGTTGTTTCGAGGCAAATGATATTGCCATAATAACCGACAGAAAATATACTTCTGACCTACCAGAGAGGGCAAGACCGGAGGGAATAAGGTGTTGCAGCTGAAAAGGTCTGCCGAGGGCTGCAACCCCTGGGGCTGTGACCGCTGAGCACTATGATCCTGACCGGACCTCTTTTGGTGTTGGTCCTGATAAGACCCTTACGGGAAACTGCCGTGGATGCTAGAAATAACAACTGTAGTGATTATGTTACTACAACTAGACAAGGAGAAGTGACCTCTCAAACACTGTTCTATCACACTGTGTATGAATGCAAGGGAATGGTAACTGGCTACTATATATATATTCAAACTCAATATGGACTTTGTAAAGAAGGAACTAAAATGGTATGTTTTAATCCGAAAAAAAAACTCCCCTATCAATATTGGATAGAGATAAGAACAAACTCAGCAGAAGGAAGACAAATGGCAACAAGCCAAATAATAACTAATCTAAGCCAACCTGTATGGGTAACCTTTGATGCCTGTGACGCTACTGATGATGACCTATATTCAAATTGTGGAAACTTGGGTTGGAGGAGGTATTATAGAGAATGTGAATAATAATTTGTCTCAGACCAAAAGAGAAATCATATTTACCTACAGGTTGTTATGCAGATTGGGAATATGATAGTCAATCCAAAAGAAGTTACCATTTTCGTGGACATACTGGATGGAGTTGTGCCTGTTGGAGTACAACTCCTACCTGGGGATGGCCCCAAGAATGCAAGGAAACCCAATTGAGGGCAGAAATTAGAAAAGGAATAACTTTTGCCAATTGCACAGCCCATTCTTGTAATCCTGTCAATCTAACTATCTGGAATCCAGGACAATGGAGATGAGGTAAAAATTGGACTAGTAATTTATGGAACTGGAGAAGATCCAGGGGTGATTTTACAAGTAGTAATTAAGGAAAAATCTAGAGAGTCAGTGCAACACCACTTATTATTCAATTCCTTTTATCATGACATGGAAAGAGGAGTCCAATATGAAATTCCCACAGTTGCTAAAAATCTCTGTAAATCTTGCTGAAAATATAGCTAAAGCATTGAATGTAAATAACTGCTACGTTTGTGGGGGAACTAACCAAGGGGAGAGATGGCCCTGGGAGGCAATGGAGAATAATATAAGCAACCCTGCAATTTGGAAAAATTGAAAAGGGAAAAACAGGAGACAACAATGGATCTTACAAACAAATATAATTGGGAAAAGTTGTTGGCAGAATTTAGAAAATGGTGGGAAACCAGTAGGAAATTTATTTTGTAAAGGGGGTTATATATGGAACAGAACAAAGACTGGGAAAAATGGGGAAATCCTATAGAAATAAATCAGTGATTCAGTAACTGGACTAATGAAACTAACATATGACACGGTTGGCCCACTCCAGATGGACATGATTGGATCTGTGGTAAAATAGCCTTTGCATTTTTACCTCATTGGACAGGATCATGTATATTAGGAACCATCAGACCCAGTTTCTTTTTGTTGCCTATAAGCCGAGAGGAACGCTTGGGAGTCCAGTTATATACAGAAACAGGTGAACTAAAAAAAAAAAAAAACAAAAAAAAAAACCGAAACAAAACAACGATATAAAAGAGAACTACAAATTGGTAATTGGAAAGACAATGAGTGGCCACCTGAACGAATAATTTCTTATTATGATCCAGCGACTTGGGCTGAAGATGGGTCCTGGGGATACAGGACTCCTATATATATGCTGAATAGGATTATAAGATTACAAGCTGTAGTAGAAATAATAGTAAATAAAACAGAAAATGATTTAAGACTAGTTGCAAAGCAAAATACTAAAATGAGAACTGCAATATACCAGAATCGTTTGGCTTTGGATTATTTGCTAGCTCAAGAAGGAGGGGTCTGTGGAAAATACGATCTCAGTAATTGCTGTTTAGAAATAGATGATGAGGGAAGATCCATAAGTGAACTTGTGGGAGAAATGAAAAAGATAGCCCATGTTCCAGTATCAACCTGGAATGGAATCAATTTAGGAGGATTGGGATCTTGTGGACAATTCTTAAATAGGGACTGGATCACTAAAATCGGCATAGTGATATTAGGAATATTTGGAGGACTATTAATTATTCCACATACAATCCCATGTTTCACCAGATTGATACATACAGTTATACAAAACATGAAATTAACTATCATGCCATTGGAACCAGAAAATAAGGGATGAACCCACTCGTTAAGGATATTAAAAACAAAGATGACTCCATTATTATCTGCTGCTCAAAGGGCAGTTATTAAATTGGAGGCCAAGACACGAATCAATAAATTATATAAAAACAAAGGGGGGAATTGTGAGGTACATAGGAATGATTCGTGTCAGAAACTTAGGAGTCCTTGTCATCATTGCACTTTGGAAGGAATCGAAAATCATGTGTAGAATGTATAGGAATGATCAGATTAAGATGGGAGTTCCTGTAAATACAATGATGAAAGAAAAGAAGGAACAAATGAATAATCCTTCCTAATCAAAGTCTTTGTTACTTTAAGGGGTACTTTGTTTAACTACTTGAATGTCTCGGATGCTTTGCTAACTACAGAGGGTGTTTTGTTTAACTGCTTGAATACCTTATGGGGGTTAGGTAATCCAGGGATACATTCTGTTACGGGATGAGGTGAAACTTGTGTATTCGATCTGTAACTATATAAGAAATGGAATTGAGATAAGATAGCGGTTAAGCTTGCGACAGACATTCCCTGTTAATGTATTGTTAAGGAATTTAATGACTTTTTGAAGAAGTTTAATCACCCAAAGATAAGATCCCAGCAACAGGAGGAGAACAATGAAAAAGAATCACATCGGTATTTGGGTGAAGGAGACGACAGGATTGGCTGAAACCCAAGACCGAGGAGAATAAGACACTGTACACCAGAACTCTCGTCGTGCGTTGCTGGTGGAGTGAAGGATCAACTGCGCACCCAGCGCTGCTTGCTTATTGCCTCTCAATAAATTGTAAATAAACTAAATTTAGACCAAAACCCTGTCTATGTTAAATTTTTATAACAATAACTAGAAGTCCATTTGAATGGAACGTCTCTGGTGGTCAGTAGAGCCTGCCCATCAGCACAGTGAATAGCGCACGAACGTCTGGCCTCTGCTCCCACAGCCAAAGAGCCAGGAGGGAAATCTGGTGCTGGGAATGTTCAAGACACAGTCAACTTTGCAACGGTGCCACCATAATTGCTGTCGCTCCTCGATTTTATACCTAACACTCCATCTGAATGGAACATCTCTGGTCGTCCTTCGAGGCTGCCCAGGAACATAGTGAGTAGAGCACGAACGTCTGGCCTCTGCTCCCACAGCCAAAGAGCCAGGAGGGAAATCTGTTGCTGGGAATGTTCAGCACACATTCAGCTTTGCAACGGTGCCAACATCATTGCTGTCGCTCCTCGATTTCATACCTAAAACTCCATTTGAATGGGAAATCTCTGGTGGTCGGTCTAGGGTGCCCAGCAGCACAGTGAGTAGCGCACAAACATCTGGCCTCTGCTCCCACAGACAAAGAGCCACGAGGGAAATCTGATGCTCGGAATGTTCAGCACACAGTCAACTTTGCAACGGTGCCACCATCATTGCTGTCGCTCCTCGATTTTATACCTAAAACTCCATCTGAATGAAACATATCTGGTCGTCCTTCGAGGCTGCCCAAGAACATGGTGAGTAGAGCACGAACGTTTGGCCTCTGCTCCCACAGAAAAAGAGCCATGAGGGAAAAATGGTGCTGGGAATGTTCAGCACACAGTCAGCTTTACAACGGTGCCACTATCATTGCTGTCGCTCCTCGATTTCATGCCTAAAAGTCCATTTGAATGGAACATCTCTGGTGGTCGGTAGAGCCTGCCCAGCAGCACAGTGAGTAGGGCACAAACGTCTGGCCTCTGCTCCCAGAGCCGAAGAGCCAAGAGGGAAATCTGGTGCTGGGAATGTTCAGCACACAGTCAGCTTTGCAACGGTGCCACCATCATTGCGGTCGCTCCTCGATTTTATACCTAAAACTCCATCTGAATGGAACCTCTCCGGTGGTCCTTCGAGGGTGCCCAGCAGCACAGTGATTAGCGCACGAACGTCTGGCCTCTGCTCCCACAGGCGAAGAGCCAGGAGGGAAATCTGTTGCTGGAATGTTCAGCACACTGTCAGCTTTGCAACGGTGCCACCATCATTGCTGTCGCTCCTCGATTTCCTACCTAAAAGTCCATTTGAATGGAACCTCTCCGATGGTTGCTCAAGGCCACCCAGGAGCTCAGTGAGTAGAGGAAGAACGTCTGGCCTCTGCTCCCACAGCCGAAGAGCGAGGAGGCAAATCTGGTGCTGGAAATGTTCAGCATACAGTCAGCTTTACAACGGTGCAACTATCATTGCTGTCGCTCCTCGATTTCATAACTAAAAGTCCATTTGAATGGAATATCTCTGGTGGTCGGTAGAGCCTGCCCAGCAGCACAGTGAGTGGGGCACGAACGTCTGGCCTCTGCTCCCAGAGCCGAAGAGCCAGGAGGGAAATCTGTTGCTGGAATGTTCAGCACACTGTCAGCTTTGCAACGGTGCCACCATCATTGCTGTCGCTCCTCAATTTTATACCTAAAACTCCATCTGAATGGAACCTCCCTGGTGGTCCTTCGAGGCTGCCCAGCAGCACAGTGATTAGCGCACGAACGTCTGGCCTCTGGTACCACAGCCGAAGAGCCTGGAGGGAAATCTGTTGCTGGGAATGTTCAGCAGACAGTCAGCCTTGCAATGGTGCCACCATCATTGCTGTCGCTCCTCGATTTCATACCTAAAAGTTTATTCGAATGGAATATATCCGGTGGTCCTTCGAGGCTGCCCAGAAACATAGTGAGTAGGGCACGAACGTCTGGTCTCTGCTCCCACAGCCAAAGAGCCAGGAGGGAAATCTGGTGCTGGGAATGTTCAGCACACAGTCAGCTTTGCAACTGTGCCATCATCACTGCAGTCGCTCATCGATTTCATACCTAAAAGTCCTTTTGAATAGAACTTCTCTGGTGCACTGTTGAGACTGCACAGCAGCACAGCAAGTAGAGCAGGAATGTCTGGCCACTGCTCCCACAGCCGAAGAGTCAGGAGGAATATCTCATGCTGGGAATGTTCAGCACACAGTCAGCTTTGCAACGGTGCCACCATCATTGCTGTCGCTCCTCAATTTCATACCTAAAAGTCCATTTGAATGGAATCTCTCCGGTGGTTCTTCGAGGCTGCCCAGGAACATAGTGAGTAGAGCACAAACGTCTGGCCTCTGCTCCCAGAGCCGAAGAGCCACGAGGGAAATCCTGTGCTGGCAATGTTCCGCACACAGTCAGCTTTGCAACGGTGCCACCATCATTATTGCCGTTCTTCGATTTCATACTTAAAAGTCTTTTTTGAATGGAACTTCTCTGGTGCTCTGTCGAGGCTGCACAGCAGCACAGCGAGTAGAGCACGAATGTCTGGCCTCTGCTCCCAGAGCCAAAGAGCCAGGAGGAATATTTGGTGCTGGGAATGTTCAGCACACAGTCAGCTTTGCAACCGTGCAAGCATCATTGCTGTCGCTCCTCGATTTCATACCTAAAACTCCATTTGAATGGAACCTCTCTGATTGTCGCTCGAGGCCACCAAGGAGCTCAGTGAGTAGAGCAAAATACTCTGGCCTCTGGTCCCGCAGCCGAAGAGCCAGGAGGGAAATCTGGTGCTGGGAATGTTCAGCACACAGTGACCTTTGCAACGGTGCCACCATCATTGCTGTCGCTCCTCGATTTCATATTGAAACCTCCATTTGATTGGAACATTTCTGGTGGTCGGTCGAAGCTGCCCAGCAGCACAGTGAGTAGCGCACGAACGTCTGGACTCTGCTACCACAGGCAAAGAGCCAGGAGGGTAATCTGGTGCTGGCAATGTTCAGCTCACAGTCAGCTTTGCAACGGTGTCAACATCATTTTTGTCGCTTCTCGATTTCATATCTAAAAGTCCATATGAATGGAACATCTCTGGTAGTTGGTCGAGGCTGCTCAGCAGCACAGTGAGAAGAGCACAAACATCTGGCCTCTGCTCCCACAGCCGAAGAGGCACAAGGGAAATCTGGTGCTGGGAATGTTTAGCACACAGTCAGCTTTGGAACAGTGCCACCATCATTGCTGTCGCTCCTCGATATCATACCTAAAAGTCCATTTGAATGGAACTTCTCTGTGCTCCCTCGAGGCTGCACAGCAGCACAGTGAGTAGAGCACGAACGTCTGGCCTCTGCTCCCACAGGCGAAGAGCCAGGAGGGAAATCTGGTGCTGGGAATGTACAGCACACAGTCAGCTTTGCAACGGTGCCACCATCATTGCTGTCGCTCCTCGATTTCATACCTAAAAGTCCATCTGAATGGAACCTCTCCGGTGGTCGCTCAAGGCAGCGCAGGAACATAGTGAGTAGATCACGAACGTCTGGCCTCTGCTCCTACAGCCGAAGAGCCACGAGGGAAATCTGGTGCTGGGAATGTACAGCACACAGTCAGCTTTGCAACAGTGCCACCATCATTGCTGTCGCTCCTCGATTTCATACCGAAAATTCCATTTGAACGGAACATCTCTGGTGGTCGGTCGACGCTGCCCAGCAGCACAGTGAGTAGAGCACGAACGTCTGGCCTCTGCACCCACAGCCGAAGAGCCAGAAGGGAAATCTGGTGATGGGAATGTTCAGCACGCAGTCAGCTTTGCAACGGTGCCACCATCATTGCTGTCGCGCTTTGAATTCATACCTAAAAGTCCTTTTGAATGGAACTTCTCTGGTGCTCGCTCGAGGCTGCACAGCAGCACAGCGAGCACGAACGTCTGGCCTCTGCTCCCACAGCCGAAGAGCCAGGAGTGAAATCTGGTGCTGGGAATGTTCAGCACACAGTCAGCTTTGCAACGGTGCCACCATCATTGCTGTCGCTCCTTGATTTCATACCTAAAAGTCCATTTTAATGGAACTTCTCTGTGGTCGCTCGAGGCTGCCCAGCAACATAGTGAGTAGAGCACGAACGTCTGGCCTCTGCTCCCACAGCCGAAGAGCCAGGAGGGAAATCTGGTGCTGGGAATGTTCAGCACACAGTCAGCTTTGCAACGGTGCCACCATCATTGCTGTCGCTCCTCGATTTCATACCTAAAACTCCATTTGAATGGAACCTCTCCGGTGGTCCTTCGAGGCTGCCCAGGAACATAGTGAGTAGAGCACGAACGTCTGGCCTCTGCTCCCACAGCCGAAGAGGTAGGAGGGAAATCTGGTGCTGGGAATGTTCAGCACACAGTCAGCTTTGCAACGGTGCCACCATCATTGCTGTCGCTCCTCGATTTCATACCTAAAACTCCATTTGAATGGAACATCTCTGGTGGTCGGTCGAGGCTGCCCAGCAGCACAGTGAGTAGAGCATGAACGTCTGGCCTCTGCTCCCACAGCCGAAGAGCCAGGAGGGAAATCTGGTGCTGGGAATGTTCAGCACACAGTCAGCTTTGCAACGGTGCCACCATCATTGCTGTCGCTCCTCGATTTCATACCTAAATTCCATTTGAATGGAACCTCTCCGGTGGTCCTTCGAGGCTGCCCAGGAACATAGTGAGTAGAGCACGAACGTCTGGCCTCTGCTCCCACAGCCGAAGAGCCAGGAGGGAAATCTGGTGCTGGGAATGTTCAGCACACAGTCAGCTTTGCAACGGTGCCACCATCATTTCTGTCGCTCCTCGATTTCATACCTAAAAGTCCATTTGAATGGAACATCTCTGGTGGTCAGTCGAGGCTGCCCAGGAACATAGTGAGTAGAGCACAAACGTCTGGCCTCTGCTCCCACAGCCGAAGAGCCACGAGGGAAATCTGGTGCTGGGAATGTTCAGCACACAGTCAGCTTTGCAACGGTGCCACCATCATTGCTGTCGCTCCTCGATTTCATACCTAAAACTCCATTTGAATGGAACTTCTCTGGTGCTCGGTCGAGGCTGCCCAGCAACACAGTGAGTAGAGCACGAACGTCTGGCCTCTGCTCCCACAGCCGAAGAGCCAGGAGGGAAATCTGGTGCTGGGAATGTTCAGCACACAGTCAGCTTTGCAACGGTGCCACCATCATTGCTGTCGCTCCTCGATTTCATACCTAAAAGTCCATTTGAATGGAACCTCTCCGGTGGTCCGTCGAGGCTGCCCAGGAACATAGTGAGTAGAGCACGAACGTCTGGCCTCTGCTACCACAGCCGAAGAGCCAGGAGGGAAATCTGGTGCTGGGAATGTTCAGCACACAGTCAGCTTTGCAACGGTGCCACCATCATTGCTGTCGCTCCTCGATTTCATACCTAAAAGTCCATTTGAATGGAACCTCTCCGGTGGTCCTTCGAGGCTGCCCAGGAACATAGTGAGTAGAGCACGAACGTCTGGCCTCTGCTCCCACAGCCGAAGAGCCAGGAGGGAAATCTGGTGCTGGGAATGTTCAGCACACAGTCAGCTTTGCAACGGTGCCACCATCATTGCTGTCGCTCCTCGATTTCATACCTAAAAGTCCATTTGAATGGAACCTCTCCGGTGGTCGGTCGAGGCTGCCCAGGAACATAGTGAGTAGAGCATAAATGTCTGGCCTCTGCTCCCACAGCCGAAGAGCCAGGAGGGAAATCTGGTGCTGGGAATGTTCAGCACACAGTCAGCTTTGCAACGGTGCCACCATCATTGCTGTCGCTCCTCGATTTCATACCTAAAAGTCCATTTGAATGGAACCTCTCCGGTGGTCCTTCGAGGCTGCCCAGCAACATAGTGAGTAGAGCACGAACGTCTGGCCTCTGCTCCCACAGCCGAAGAAGTAGGAGGGAAATCTGTTGCTGGGAATGTTCAGCACACAGTCAGCTTTGCAACGGTGGCACCATCATTGCTGTCGCTCCTCGATTTCATACCTAAAACTCCGTTTGAATGGAAGCGCGCCCGTGGTCCTTCGAGGCTGCCCAGAAACATAGTGAGTAGAGCACGAACATCTGGCCTCTGCTCCCACAGACGAAGAGCCAGGAGGGAAATCTGGTGCTGGGAATGTTCAGCACACAGTCAGCTTTGCAACGGTGCCACCATCATTGCTGTCGCTCCTCGATTTCATACCTAAAAGTCCATTTGAATGGAACCTCTCCGGTGGTCCTTCGAGGCTGCCCAGGAACATAGTGAGTAGAGCACGAACGTCTGGCCTCTGCTCCCACAGCCAAAGAGCCAGGAGGGAAATCTGGTGCTGGGAATGTTCAGCACACAGTCAGCTTTGCAACGGTGCCACCATCATTGCTGTCGCTCCTCGATTTCATACCTAAAAGTCCATTTGAATGGAACATCTCCGGTAGTCGGTCGAGGCTGCCCAGCAGCACAGTGAGTAGAGCACGAATGTCTGGCCTCTGCTCCCACAGCCGAAGAGCCACGAGGGAAATCTGGTGCTGGGAATGTTCAGCACACAGTCAGCTTTGCAACGGTGGCACCATCATTGCTGTCGCTCCTCGATTTCATACCTAAAAGTCCATTTGAATGGAACATCTCTGGTGGTCGGTCGAGGCTGCCCAGCAGCACAGTGAGTAGAGCACGAACGTCTGGCCTCTGCTCCCAGAGCCGAAGAGCCAGGAGGGAAATCTGGTGCTGGGAATGTTCAGCACACAGTCAGCTTTGCAACGGTGCCACCATCATTGCTGTCGCTCCTCGATTTCATACCTAAAATCCATTTGAATGGAACCCCTCCGGTGGTCCTTCGAGGCTGCCCAGGAACATAGTGAGTAGAGCACGAACGTCTGGCCTCTGCTCCCACAGCCGAAGAGCCAGAGGGAAATCTGGTGCTGGGAATGTTCAGCACACAGTCAGCTTTGCAACGGTGCCACCATCATTGCTGTCGCTCCTCGATTTCATACCTAAAGTCCATTTGAATGGAACATCTCTGGTGGTCGGTCGAGGATGCCAAGCAGCCCAGTGAGTAGAGCACGAACGTCTGGCCTCTGCGCCCAGAGTCGAAGAGCCAGGAGGGAAATCTGGTGCTTTGAATGTTCAGCACACAGTCAGCTTTGCAACGGTGCCACCATCATTCCTGTCGCTCCTCGATTGCATACCTAAAAGTCCATTTGAATAGAACCTCTCCGGTGGTCGTTCGAGGCCGCCCAGGAACATAGTGAGTAGAGCACGAATGTCTGGCCTCTGCTCCCACAGCCGAAGAGCCAGGAGGCAAATGTGATGCCTGGAATGTTCAGTACACAGTCAGCTTTGCAACGGTGCCACCATCATTGCTGTCGCTCCTCGATTTCATACTTAAAACTCCATTTGAATGGAACATCTCTGGTGGTGGTTCGAGGCTGCCCAGGAGCACAGCGAGTAGAGCAGGAATGTCTGGCCTCTGCTCCAAAAGCCGAAGAGCCAGGAGTAAAATCTGGTGCTGGGAATGTTCAGCACACAGTCACCTTTGCAACGGTGCCACCATCATTGCTGTCGCTCCTCGATTTCATACCTAAAAGTCCATTTGAATGGAACATCTCCGGTGGTCCTTCGAGGCTGCCCAGGAACATAGTGAGTAGAGCATGAACGTCTGAGCTCTACTCCCAAAGCTGAGGAGCCAGGAGGGAAATCTGGTGCTGGGAATGTTCAGCACACAGTCAGCTTTGCAACGGTGCAAACATTATTGCTGTTGCTCCTCGATTTCACACCTAAAAGTTTATTTGAATGGAACATCTCTGGTGTTGGGTCGAGGCTGCCCAGGAACATAGTGAGTAGCACACCAACGTCTGGCCTCTGCTCCCACATCCGAAGAGCCAGGAGGGAAAACTGGTTCTGGGAATGTTCAGCACACAGTCAGCTTTGCAACGGTGCCACCATCATTGCTGTCGCTCCTCGATTTCATTCCTAAAAGTCCTTTTGAATGGAACCACTCTGGTGGTCGGTCGAGGCTGCCAAGCAGCACAGTGAGTAGAGCACGAACGTCTGGCCTCTGCGCCCAGAGCCGAAGAGCCAGGAGGGAAATCTGGTGCTTTGAATGTTCAGCACACAGTCAGCTTTGCAACGGTGCCACCATCATTGCTGTCGCTCCTCGATTGCATACCTAAAAGTCCATTTGAATGGAACATCTCCGGTTGTCCTTCTAGGCTGCCCAACAACATAGTGAGCAGAGCACGAACTTCTGGCCTCTGCTCCCACAGCCAAAGAGCCACGAGGGAAATCTTGTGCTGGGAATGTTCAACACACAGTCAGCTTTGCAATGGTGCCACCATCATTGCTGTCGCTCCTCAATTTCATACCTAAAAGTCCATTTGAATGAAACCTCTCCGGTGGTCCTTCTAGGCTGCCCAGCAACATAGTGAGCAGAGCACGAACTCCTGGCCTCTACTTCCACAGCCGAAGAGCCAGGAGGGAAATCTGGTGCTGGGAATGTTCAGCCCACAGTCAGCATTGCAGCGGTGCCACCATCATTGCTGTTGCTCCTCGATTTCATACTTAAAGTCCATTTGAATGGAACCTCTCCGGTGGTCGGTCAAGGCCGCCCAGGAACATAGAGAGTAGGGCATAAATGTCTTGCCTTTGCTCCCACAGCCGAAGAGCCAGGAGGGAAATCTGTTGCTGGGAATGTTCAGAACACAGTCAGCTTTGCAATGGTGACAACATCATTGGTGGCGCTCCTCGATTTCGTACCTAAAAGTTGATTTGAATGGAACATCTCCGGTGGTCCTTCGAGGCTGCCTAGAAACATAGTGAGTAGAGCACGAACGTCTGGCACCTGCTCCCACAGCCGAAGAGCCAGGAGGGAAAACTGCTGCTGGGAATGTTCAGCACACAGTCAGCTTTGCAATGGTGACAACATCATTGGTGGCGCTCCTTGATTTCATACCTAAAAGTCCATTTGAATAGAACTTCTCTGGTGGTCGCTCAAGGCTGCCCAGGAACATAGTGAGTAGAGCACGATCGTCTGGCCTCTACTCCCACAGCCAAAGAAGCAGGAGGGAAATATGGTGCTGGGAATGTTCAGCACACAGTTAGTTTTGCAACAGTGGAACCATCATTGCTGGCGCTCCTCGATTTCATACTTAAAACTCCGTTTGAATGGAAGCGCGCCCGCGATTTCATACCTAAAAGTCCATTTGAATGAAAACTCTACGGTGGTCCTTCGAGGCTGCCCAGGAACATAGTGAATAGAGCACGAACGTCTGGCCTCTGCTCCCACAGCCGAAGAGCCACAGGGAAATGTGGTGCTGGGAATGTTCAGCACACAGTCAGCTTTGCAACGGTGCCACCATCATTGCTGTCGCTCCTCGATTTCACACCTAAAAGTCCATTTGAATGGAACTTCTCCGGTGGTCGCTCAAGGCTGTCCAGGAACTTAGTGAGTAGAGCACGAACGTCTGTCCTCTACTCCCACAGCCGAAGAGGTAGGAGGGAAATCTGGGGCTGGGAATGTTCAGCACACAGTCAGTTTTGCAACAGTGCCACCATCATTGCTGTCGCTCCTACATTTCATACCTAAAACTTCGTTTGAATGGAAGCACCCCGGTAGTCCTTCGAGGCTACCCAGGAACATAGTGAGTAGAGCAAGATTGTCTGGCCTCTGCTCTCACAGCCGAAGAGCCATGAGGGAAATCTGGTGCTGGGAATGTTCAGCACACAGTCAGCTTTGCAACGGTGCCACCATCATTGCTGTCGCTCCTCGATTTCATACCTAAATGTCCTTTTGAATGGAACATATCCGGTGGTCGGTTGAGGCCGCCCAGGAACATAGTGAGAAGAGCATAAATGACTGGCCTCTGCTCCCACAGTCGAAGAGCCAGGCGGGAAATGTGGTGCTCGGAATGTTCAGCACACAGTCAGCTTTGCAACGGTGCCACCATCATTGCTGTCGCTCCTCGATTTCGTCCATAAATTCCATTTGAATGGAACCTCTCCGGTGGT